>NC_141910.1:72852500-73152500 GCF_057802395.1 Ceratotherium simum simum
AGGCACCGTGGTCAGTCTTCCCCAAGCTAATCTCCCCCCTCCCAGCTCTGCACTGCAGTCTCCATCACACTTGAACTTGACCAGAGGTTGAGCGCCACACATCCCACAGTCGTCGTCTGCCGCAGCTGAACCTGGGCCAGCGAGACTGAAGGCCGGGAGTCTCATCACCGGAGCCAGTGAACTGCTCCTTCTCCATCGTGGCCTCTGCCTGCAGCCCTCTCCACTCTCCACGGGAACGCCTCTGAAAGGACGGAAACCAACTGCCTTGTCTGCACAAAGATGTGCGGCTGTCTGCTTCCTTGGAAAGTAAAATTACAAGGTTGATGTGAGCAAACAGAAAGACATAGAGTAGCCAAAACCTGTCAAGGAAAAAGATACAGCATTGTTCACCTGAAACTCATTCCGAAGGGGGTTCTCTTTAAAAGCAGCTTTGTTTTCTGCGCGGTGCTGAAAGAAAATACGTGTTCAATAATCCGGAAATTCTCATAGGTAGGCAAATGAATAGTCTGTGATTATTTTGGACGTTTAAGTAATAATAGATATTCTTGTAATTCTCTAATTTACAAGTGAAACTATCTAAAAATAAGGGACTTAGCATGTTAGTTTACAACCTTGGGAACTTCCCCAGGTGAAATCTGAAACTGCCCGAGTACACAGAGGGAAAGGAGAGACCAAAGAAAGAGGCAGACCGCTCCAGACTGGTGGGTGGCAGATGTAAGAAATAAGGGAACTTACTTAAGAGGCTTGTCTTGGGCAGCCACAAGACGAGTAGATCTCCTCACGCCACCTGCCAGAATCTTAAAAGTTTATGTAGAGGTCTTAACTGGGTTCAGTCACGAATACCATCCACATGGTCTCAACAACAACTTACTCTCTCAAAGCTGTGTCCTGTGTGGGAACAGTGGGCAGAGGGTACATTCCAAGGACAGGGTGAGGAGCCTCTGATTGCCTGGGTCCAGCTCGAGGGTCAACTGGCAGCCACGTTCTCTAGATGACCTTCTCCAACAGCATGCAATTCATGTATTATAAGAGAGAATATGTACATAAGATACAACCCTCCCTAAAACTGTTTTTCCATTAATCATAAATGTATATCCTTCAAAATTACATCCCTGAACTTAGTAATTCATTGTCAAATTTTGCCAAGAAAGTTAAGGATCATATAATTCAGCTGAACTTAATAATATCACATTATATCCATGATACCAGTAAAATTTCAATGGAACAGAAGAATAGGGAAACAAAGTATTCTTATTGATAGAACTAAGCTAACAAAGTCTTAATTTAAGTACCAAAAGAAAAAAATACTTTCTACCTTCTTGTCTTTTTATTTTAGTGAAACTAAAATTCTTATTTCAAGTGAAACTCTCCACATTCCCGGGAATTCAGAAGAGGATTGAACCTTGGGTTTACTTCTAAACATCTAGTTCTGCATCTGTATCATCATTCTCGAATTTTCAGAAGATGATTAAAAAAAAAAGAGGTGAATTTTACTGAACTAAAGAAAACCTGGAGTATCTTTTCTCAACGTCTTTCTTAATTTACTTTTTGAAAAAAAGTGGATCCCTGAAAAAAACCTAGTTTCTTAATAACTTTTCCTGCCTCCTAAAAGTGGAGGGCAGCCAAAAAGTCACTTATTGCAGAGAGCTATGAGTGGTTTACTTTATTTAAAAGAGGTTTCCTTGGCTCAATTAATACTAGGAATATAGGAAATTTTTTGCATATCAGGAGGAAAGCAAAGCAAATCTACAATTAAACTCTCTTGGCTAGTGTGCCAGCTGTCCCATATATGGAGAAGCCAACAAATGAGAGAACTGCTCAAATCTTTTCCTTGTTCTGCCAAAGTAACCCTTTCAATGATTATTGAAACCTATGCATTTTCATGACATATTTCTTCAAATCTGGTAGAATCAGAATAACACACCCCTGTGATAATGTCACAAAGACGTGTAGAATCAGTCACTGTGCAATAGAGATATACCCTACTCTCCAACTCTCCAATAATAATAGATGACATTCAGTGAAAACCTCTGTTTCATACATTATGCCAGGTATTTTATGAACATTATATTTTTTGAGAACCTAATTTTACAAATAAGGGGAAATCTGAGCATTCAAAATGAAGCAATTAAGAATATTTTAGAATATATTATATTACGTTTTTTAGTTATCACCTAGTAAATGAGAATTTACTAATTACTAGGATATATTTCTAAAATTCATATTGATTTCTAATTTGTAGACTAGATGATAATTTTTTTTTATTTTCAATTGCAATTTTGACAGAGTAGAGGGTGGTGATAAAATAGATACCAATACCTAGCAAGGACTCAGGACAAAGTACAAGGTCATTGGTCAAACTGTCGCCCAAGTTTTGAGAGTGCCTTCCTGCTCCTCTTGAAGAGGACGTGTGTTCATTTCTAATGCAGAGTTTCGTTAACTTGCAATGCTGATCGAGGAGTATTCCTGTAAGAGCAGAACCATGTATGTTTTTGTACAAGTTATTACGTTCACTTATCTCTAGTGTCCACACCCATATATTTACTCAAAGATGATTGCAATTTACTATACAAAAATTGAAACATTGTGTACACAGGGAAGAAGTAATTGAAACATAATGCCAAGAGAGAAAAGCTGGAATTGGGGATGAAAATAGGTAACAGAATTGTGCTATTAACCCTGAGAAGTTGTGTCTGTTTAAACTTTTGTAGAATAAAACTCCTTGCCACCACCTTATCTCAGAGTTTAGATGGTAAGGTCTTCTAAGCCAGAACTCTGGCAAGCTTTAATAAACTAATAAGAGACCTTGACAATTCTAGCAGATTCTGCTAATCTCGTAAAGTAAATACAAATCAAAATATGATTTATTTGCATAGAGTGTAAGCAAAGCACACATTATCATTTGGTTTTAAACTTCTAAAACAGGTATTTTTCTATGTATCCATGAAGCCTGTTAAACCCATATAATCTCCACTTGATTTGTTAACAAGCTGGCTACATGCTTTCACAATGGAATGCTGTTCTACAAAGGGGAAAGCATTACAGGTTAGGATCAAGTGCACTGACATAAAACATTCAGTGTTTTAGCTTTTAAAAAATATCTCAGACTATTTAAACCTTTAAATACATATAATTGTCTTTTACATTGACAACGATACTTCAGGTTGAAGGGATGTGGAGGAAGATGGAACTTTTTCTGTTCTTGTATTCTGACTAGAGAAAGACCACTTGTTGACAAAGAAGAGACCAAATAGTGAGGACAACTGGATGGGTTGTTTAAGACATTATAATTCAAATACCAGGGGCAGGGTGACACCTGGGTGACATTTGTGTCCCTACCTTGTATTTCTTACTCAGTATAATCTCAATAAAGATGTGTGACTCTCTTTATATTACCATTTGCTACACGCAACCACACACTTGGGCTTACACACACGCAGTGTAGCATAACAATATTAGGCATATTTTTCAATAAATGTTTGCTGGCTTTAAATTACTGTGTTGCTCTCATTTTTCTAAATATCATTATAAATATTTCCTCTTCAATTATGTACTTATCTGTGAAATGGTCTTTTACTTGTGGACATGCCCTTCTCTTACCCAAAATAACAAACATAAATGCAAAGCTGTGTCCCCTGACGGGCTGGTTCTTGAAAACACAAAGTGGAATAAGCCACGCCTGTACAAATCACATCATAGTTATTGGTGAGGAGTATGCATCAGCCTGAAAATCTAACAAAAATGCATGCTGTAAAATTGAGTGTGGGTCATCAACTCTCCAAGCCAATATCTAAGCCAATCAAAATGACACCTTTATAAGAGCAATCGTCTTGGTGAGATCACAGTCCCCACTTGGTTTATAATCACCAACCAAGAAAAATACCCCTTGCTTGATCATTTCTTCATATAAAACCATCCCTTTCTGGTAATAACCAGAGGTCTTATTAAACGTATTCAAGATTCACATCGTTAGTTTTAATTGTGCGACTCTGCTAGATTCACAGTAAGAAAAGTGGACCAAAATTATGGTCAGCCAGCAGAAATTTCACCCATCCCCACAGTGACTTAAGTGCTGTGTCCTTTGCTCAAGAAGTCCCACAGTTGTGCTATGTATCACACTTTCATTCATTAGGATTTTGTCTGTCTATTAGACTAAAATAACTTCCCATCTTTTAGGATTTGAAGCCATTTCTGATTTCCACGCTGCATTACATTTTAACAATAATTTATTCACTTATCAAACAAGTATTTTGAGGACGTATTAGGTGCCAAGCACCATTCCAAGGGTACAAATAAGAGCAAGATATCTTCCTACTTTTAAAGACAAGGGAAGACAACCTCAGACCAGTTTCTGCAGTCCAAAGTAGTAGAGTTACCAAAAAAAGTGATATGATAACACATATCAGCAAACCCCTCTCTCTGTGAGCAAGAAGCCGCCATATTTGAACTGGGTCCTCCTCCTACACATTGTGTATTAATTCACGCCCTACCCTTCCATCAAATGAATGAGTATAAATAAAGTTCTTTAGGAACAGAGTGTGAAAGAATCTCTGCATCTGGCATTTGGATCATGATGGTCCTTTCCTCTTAGTCCATTTTAAAATTAAAAAAAAAAAATTCAAGCTACTTTTTATTCTTCTGCCCTAGGCATAAGCCTTCTTGCCTCTTCCAACAAAGTCAGTTAATCCGTGAACAAAAGAACACCCGATGCACTTGACTCTATGCACCTGACAAGTCTCTGTTACGCTCCAGGTGCAGTGGTTTTTCATTAAGCAAGTGCTTCATTCAGCAGCTTTGCAAAGCATGGGTCCTAGTAGTTATCTTAGAAAAGTAATTTATTTTTTTAAAAAGCTAGAAGGAAGCATTTCAACCAGTGATGGTATATATTAAAATTTTAAAAAATAACTGGGAAAAGAGTTATGCAGCCTGAACACAGTGCAGATGCTATAATGGTTATCTTATCAACTTAAGAGAACAGCTTATCTCTTTTGAATCAGATTCTTTTAAAAAATCAATTTCCCAGCATGTATTTGAGCTTCTTTTCAGATATCAGGCTAAAATATTTATCTAAAAGTAACAAGTTATCAAATAATTGTATGTTGCTGATTACAGAAATGATGCCTATCTTGATGGACTCAAAAGTAATTCAAACGTGACATACTGGAATTTATATTGCAGATAAAATACATCTAATTATCTCAAATGGCATACATATTGGCTAAAGCAACGTTCTCAAAGTCATGAAAATGAGGTAATAGCAAAGTTGTGTGAAGAATGCAAAAGCCTGACGGCTTCAGAAGGCCAGGGCCCTGCAGTCTTCCCTTCATTGTACAGCAAGGAAATGTTGATTGTTTGCATTCTGGGTCTACCTGTGTCTGATATCTTTGTGTTTCTGTGGACTGTGAGGAAAGCTGGTGTAGAGTCTTTGAATGGCTATCATCAGCTAAATTCAGTTTGGTTGTATGCAAGAAACAAACCCACAAAACATATCAAAAAAAAAAAAAAGAAAGAGAAAGACTCACAAAGGTTGTCTCAAGGCTGAAATAAGGTCTTTTTTGTGTTAAAGCATATGGTATATGATGATGCTTTGTCAAGCTAAAATTGCCACCTAACACAGGCATATCATAGTTCAATACAGAACTAAAATGAAAAACAAACATTAACCAAAGGCACAGGCATCATCTTTGGGAAGAGCGTGGATGTTATCAGTGTTCCCATGACCCCTTACGCTCACCCCAGACCTACTGCTTCACATGCAAACCTGTGATGCCAGGGACTGTGTTGGCCACTGGAGCTGGCTGGTCTGGGCAGAATAGTCCGGAAATGCTTGGGGATCAATGTCCCTGGGGGGCAGCCGCCATTGACAAATGACTAGCAGTGGCTGGTGGTAAATATGGCAGCTCCGTCCCCCCTTGGGTCGGAGAGCTCTCAGACATTTTCCTCACCATCCCACAGGCTGCAAAGCAGGAATGAGTCCTGTGGCCGCAGCAGGGACCTACTCTCTTTCCATCATCATCTCACGTCCCTTCTCCCCAACCTGTGCGTCGTAGAGTGACCTCCTGAATTAACTGCTGTGCTGGAATCCTTGTATCAGAGTTTATTTCTGAAGGGACCCAGCCCAAGACAGAAAGGGTGAGTACTGTTCTGCTAGAAAAATCATCCACTTCAGCATAAAGACCAAACTGTGAAACCCAGCTCTGCTAGTATTAATGAACAATGACGGGATTCTGTTATATACACAATTGGAGATTCCTTACTGTTATGAGAGGTTCCGGGATTCGATCGGAGATGTAAAAGACACTTTCCACTCCAAACAAATGGACTGAAGGTATATTTTATTATATAGAGGATAGTAAAGGCGATAGTCCGCAAACAGATCCAAATAGGTCAAATAATAAGAGGGAAAAAACACCAGCTCGACTGGAAAGGGAAAACATCCACATTGGCTGAGATAGCAGCAGAGCCAAATAGGTCATATAATAAGAGGGAAAAACATCAGATCGATCAGAAAGGGAAACACCAGATCGACTGAAGGGAAATGACACAAATCAACCGGAAAGAGAAACACCAGGTTGACCGAAAAGAGAACACATCAAATCAGTTACTTCACAATAAATCAATTACTCACAACATCCACGCCCCACTGCCGGGAGAGCCCTGTCAATCGACGCGGCTGGGCAAGGATCACACGTCCTGGGCAAGGCGTCCCTTCCACAGGTGGAACTCTCACCGGGTCTCAGTCTCCAGCAGTTTATATAAGCAGTTACAGAGTTTACAGAGCAAGCATCTAGTGTTCCCATGCACAAATGGTTATCAGTGACATACGTGCACTGAGCCCCTTGGCTAACGTCCCAGCCCAGTAATTGTGTACATGCATTGTTCTCTTTGGTTATCGTCCCAGCCCGGCACAGATGGTCAGTCCATCCCGTGCTACGACGCTCCAAGAGCCTTGAAATGTTACAACTTGCAACTCCCTCCGTGGGAGAAGGGCCAGTTTCCACCACGCAGAAAGCAGCTTTTATATTTCTTTTTGTGCTGGTGGCTGTAGGTCAATGGAGCGGCCAAACATGGCTGTACTCATGTCAAGACACTTATAGAGTTTTAGGCGTTGTCTTTGAAGAAAAGAAAACAAAGTTACAAATACTAAATTAGGTACAAATATGAATATTTATTTTGAATGAAAAAAGAAATCACAACAAATTACAAATTTTTAAAAACTGATAAATATCACAAATACAACTTAGAGAAAAAAATGTTTTTGTATTAAGTAACTGGCTCACCTCTCTAATACTTTTACCCATATAAATTTTGGCTGAATAGTTTTTGAAAGCTTTTTCATATGAAAACAAGCTTCATAGTGTTTTCTATAGATATGTTACATAGAAAGGATAAAAAGATAATTCTTTCTGTGTTACCTTATAGATAATTGAGTCTTCCCTGGACTGATTGGCTGAATTTTTGGTTGATAGTTTAGTAACTATCTTCTTCCTGATTCATATTTCATTTTTCTTAATGCCACATAAAGTCTTAGGGTTTCAGTCCAATCTAGAAGACAAATCAGAGTGTCTTCCATGTGTATTACCAGTACGTACTTGTGTCCTAAAAACATAAGAAATCTGATAAATTCTATTTTACATGATTCTCATAACAATAGTATATGTTTAAAATTGCATATAGTGCATTGTACAGTACACTTCTAGGGAGCTTAGCACTTCCATTTTGGCTACGAGTTGTTAAGCAGCAAAGCTTCTTATAATTTTCACAACTGATGCTTGGAAGTTTCCACAGACATGTTTCTATCTTTGTTCATTTCAAACCTTGTTTCTCCTCTGCCAGCCTCATACATCTGGGGCCATGTGGCTTGGGACACATTTTTATTTCAAGAAAACCGCTCTATGAGTTGAAACAGGTGGTGGTGGGAGCCTTTCTGGAAGGCATTGCTATCCCAAGATGGCTAGCAACAACTTCATGATAATGGCAGTGAATGCAACCACATAAACACATCTCAATAAACTCAAATTAAACTGTATCCCCAAACCAACTTCTTCTGAGCCAAATCTCAAAAATATCCACAGCCATTCCAATGCAAACCAACACAAGGAGAAGTATGACACAGGGGAAGTGGGAATGCAGAGAGACGAAGGCCATATGAAAAGGCATATTGCCTTTGCAAATTTCCTAAGAACATATGACCGTGTTTCATATAAATGAGGGGTCCTAAAAGTTAACTTTCATGGTAAATCCTTGGATAGTCGTCTGTACAATCAAAATGGTCGTGCTGTATCAGTCAGTATTCTGAAGACAGCAAACGGTACATACAGAGGCGTTAAGTGAAGAGACTTTATTAAAGGAATATCTTGAATAGAAGGACAAGGCACTGAGGTACAGCAGAGGTTAGGAACAAAAACATTATAGTTAGGTGCTAAGGGCTATCAAGAGCGGGAAGTTAGACAGGGCAAAGAGAGGAGATGAGTCACCAGAGCCCAGGGACACTAGGGGCCCTGGAGTGGGCAACTGACAGGAGCTGAGGCTATTAGTAATGCATTCGCTGCCAGAATCTCCCATCCCCTGACTGTTTGCTGGTGCCCTTCATTAAGAGAAATCAACAGAACTCAGCCAGCCAGCCAAGGGAGCCTGTAGAATGCACTCCACAGATGTCACTCTCCTGGGACAAGGGCAAATCTGGGGCTGCAAAATTGAAATAACCAGAACAAGTAACTCCACAGGATTGCAGCAAACTTTAGATGATATAATATACATGTTCTATGAATGCATCTAGCACACAGCCGGGCTCATATGATAATGCCAGTTCTGTTGTTTCTGGGGTGAGACATTAATGTATGTGTTCTTAAGGGAATTTAGAGAAAAACCAACAACAAAAAAAAATTCACAGCATCTGATGATAAGAGAATCCTAAAGATGCCATGCCAGAAGTCAAGTAAGATATTTTCCTAATTACTATTATTTTCAGCAAAACTCTTTTCAATATCACATCTTCTAGTGAATAGTGAATTTACATAAAGTACAAAGCATTCTCCAGTTTCTGAATTTTCTTTATCTAAATATTATAGCCAACGTTCTCTAAGGGAGTAGCAATTCCTGGTGTAGATTTGGAAAATGAGGATGTTAGGAATTCAGGGACGTTAGGCAGAAAGAGCACATCTAGGTCAGGGTACCCGAGAGTTACCCAGCACAGCTGAGTTGAAAGGCATATTGGAGAATGTCTCTACCCTCTTGGCTATAGTTTCCTCATCTATAAAATGAGGACTTGGGACTAAAACAATGAATTCTAAACTTTTCACTGAGCAACCCTCAAGGTTCACCCCTACATCAAAGCCCTGGGGTCCCCACCCTGCACCTTCAGAGCCACTCTCCTTTTATTCCTTTGTGTGGATTTCATAAGGAGTCCACAGTCGACAGGAAAGATTTGAAACCATGAAGGATCTCAGAGGTTTCTTCTTGCTTCAAAAAAACAGAATGTCAAGATACAAAATGTTTAAAAATCTATTTTTTAAAGGCCCAATGTTTCATCTTGATTAACATTGTATCTGAGTCATAGCAAAAAGCTTATATTTATTTAAGATCAACGGATATTTATTGTGTTCACACTCTACAAGGCACAGCTATAAGGATATGATGCCTTGAATTCATCCCAGTTTAAAATGCAAAGGAAAAAAAGAGAGGCATAGAAATTCTAAATTCCATAAGGACATAAAATAATTTGTAAGCAAGTACATAAACTTATAGAATATTTCTTGTATATAGAAAAATAAATAAATCTAGTTTTATTATTTCAAACTATTGGACAACTGAATAGTTTCAATGCTGATAAAAATTACAAAATATATCATTTTTTCTGAAATCCTTAAAAAACAACCGTTTTCTTTCTCAGTGAGGAGCCACCTACATCTCATACTATGTAATTAAAATAAGTACTTGTTCAAACATAGCCCAATTGTACTAGTTAATCCCTGTGCTGAGGAATGTTGTCCAGAACATGGTAACATAATGAGCCAAGAGGACGTAGGGGTCACCCACAGACTGACTTGGGTTTCAGGAAAAATAGACAGCAACAAAACCCTGAAAAAACAGTGATTATAAAATATTCTTGAAACACATGTGATTTGGTATTAACTGCCTTACAAAGTATGTGTCAAAGTGTTCTGAGAAGAGCTGACTTGTATTTTTAAAAGGTCTAGAATAAAAAAAAATCAGCCATTATCAAGAAAAGTGATGTATCAAAAAATAACCAAGTGCAACGGTGAAGACCGAAGGCAATTTTGCAAATTACTATGAAATAGTGTCTGACAGAAACTCCTTCTAAAATACAAGACGGCATTTAGCCTGTCCTTGAACGCCTGGCGTTGTGAAAGCCAAGCTAACACCAAGGTTTAGCTCTACGTCTTGTACAATTTTATAGGGACTGAATGGAAATGATGCATCTAATGACCTCTCTCTGTATTGGTAACAAGATCATGTTCACAAAAGACTCGTTGACGAGTTTCAAATTTAGCTATCGCTCTGTCACTCAATCTGGTTATTGCATCAAGCTGCTTATCCCAAAGCAACTCTCCTTCCTCTCCTATTTCTGGGTTTGTTCCTGCAGGAAATAGGTCCCAGGTGTCTTGGCATTGTGGATATTAAGAACACTTGCTCCTTGCCTCATGTTTTATTCCTTTCCCAAACATGTCACAACCAGCTCTGTGCAAGATGCCCATTAGGACTGGGATGCTAATTGCAGTGGTTTTGACGTCTCTTTTCTGCATCATTTGATGGCCCAAATCTCCGTGTGATGGCTGAGTTATTTGTCTTTTTTGACTTGAAGACAATGTTGCATGATCTGTTTAGATTTTTATTCTGATAACTCAGAATTAAAATTCCTTTTTGAAAGATGATCCTTTTTCTCTCTTTTCTTCCTCAGAGTTTAGCACGATCATCTCTAGTTATTTGTTGGTCTGCTTATTTGCATACATACCACAAAACCTGCAAAACAAATATAATTTACAAAACTTCAGATTTGTTCAAACTGGAGGGACAAAGAAAAAATTACATTTATAACTATCTACTAAATTCTAGAAGCATGATGCTATCCTTCTGCAGAGGCTATCACTATTGTTATGAGTATTAATATTCATTGGGTTTATAGGTCAGTTTTTCCTTCAACTTTAATCTCACTTTATGCAGGAGCTAACTGTAGTTTAGAGAAGTCATAACCTGGCCTCAGGTCACACCCGAATGGTAAGTGACAAGCTTGTATTCAGACTTAAGCCATTCAAGTTGAAATGTTTTTGCATTTTCTATTAGTAAAATAACTTGTGCAGAATTTCAAGTGGGTGACAATAAAAGAAAAATGGTTCATACCTTTACCCCACCGAAATTCTTAAAATACTACCACTGTGGCTGCTGTTCCCAGCAAAAGCATTCATTTGGCATCCATGAAACTAGCAAAGGAACATGGATGATATACAAGGATCCCTGGATGGTAGTAAGATCAACATAGTCCCAGCCCTGTATTCCAGCTGTTTGCAAACGATTCTGTTACCGAGTTATAGGACCCCATGCGTAACTAGGTTTCTCCTAGCAGAGACATTTCAAGTGTAAACTTAGTGGAAACCACTCTGTCCATTCTCTCTGAACACAGATGTCCTGCTGGCTAGTGGACCCTGGAGGCTGGATGAAATGCTAGTTCTGTGGATACTAATTGGTAGGCCCTTATGGTAGGACATCTTTGAAAGGCAGTATATTGAAGTAGTTAACTGTTTGAGAGGCAGACAAACCTACATTTAAATCAACACTCCTAACCTTAATAGCTGTGCTACAGATATGAATTATTCTAGAGTTAATGCTATCATCTGTAAATTGAAGAACAACTAGGCATAACTCACATGAAAATGAAATAAGACATATAAAGTGGTTAACTCAGTGCTCGGCACTAACAATGATGCTAACTGTCAGAATGAGATCCGCCCTTTGACCTATTCCTCTGTAGACCTTGTCTCCAATTGTGTCTTCTCCCCTTGGCAAACCCTACATGTCATGGCGCAAGCACTGCTTCTTCTAGTCCCCAATTTTTCTCCCATTCCACTTAAGTGTCTACCTCGGTTTGAGTTCCTATCATGGTTTCCAGATGGTAGTAAAGGTGCCCAGCTGTCTTCTAGACCAGCCTCTAAGATCTTGGGAAGAGCCCCAGTACCATCCACTGCACACCTAGAGCCTAGCTCAGGACAGCGCTTCAGTAAATACGCATTGTGTATTTTTTTACAAATTAGTAAAGGCCACAAATCCAACAGGCTTTCTTTGAAAACATCTCCAACATATATTTAAGATTCATTTATTAGATGCTGAAAGAGACATATTTCAACTTTGTCTGAGAATAAATTAGTTACTGCTCACATGACTAAAATTTTACAAATTGACTCGAACCACTTTATCTTAGAATCTAAGGATGTGGTAATATGGCTTTCAAAGATAACTCTCCAGAGTCTTCACATGTTGTCAGAACTCAGTCAGGCCAAACGCAAATTGAAATCATGGAGAGCATCAAGTGTAGACAAGTACTGGGTGGAGGAGTAGAATCAGGCCAGCTCTCAGGGACAAAGAGCTCTTCACTTCTTCCATGAAGAAGTATTTGGAGGATACAGTGCAATGATCCCCAGAATGGGAGACGGGTTCATTAAGCTAACATTCGCGGCCAATCTTCCTCTTCTTTTGTACGTGAGCCGCTGCCACAGCATGACCACTGACAGACGAGTGGGGTGGGTCCATGCTGGGGAACCAAACCCGGACTGCCAAAGCGGAGTGCACCGAACTTAACCACTAGGCCACTGGGGCTGGCCTGAGAGTGGTTCATTTTTACAGCAACTACACGAATAGCTTCTGTATTTTTAGCCTCTTGTCATTTTCACAGTTCCCATCAGAGATGATAGCTAAGACCTAGACAACACAGACAGGGATAGCTCTTATATGTAAAGAATTCTCACATTTGGGTCACAATATCCCTAAAGCCCAAATTTTCTAGAAAAAGATGAAACGGATCTTTCACTGATCATTAAAACTCCTCAAATATTTCCGCTTAAAACAAAAGTGAAAAAATGGAGACATCCAGCTGAGTCTGCTTTTATTTTTCTTTCTAGTCAAGCTTTCTTCACTGGCAGGTATGGAAATCCTCTTCCAGAGCAATTCCTTCAAGAGGATCTGTGCCTCTTTAAGATAAGTCTGAAAGAGGGCTCAGGATGCTTATTTAGAGCCAAGGGGAGTTCAATCACCTTGTATAAAGGTCAATCCACAAAAAACTAACTCAATCCTGAAGAATTTTGTGTTGGTGCAGGGTTTGTGGGAGACATTCTGTTATTATTAAAAGACAGAAAGCCTGGGTGCAAAGGAAACTGAATTTTAATACCAATTTTCTCCCAGCTGTGTGACATTGAACAAGTCCATTAACAATTTTGGACCTCGGTTCCTCATTCACAAAATTGGAATTTTAGTGATTGCCCTGCCTGCCTCAGAGACTTAATGTGTTAATGACCTAATATTATACATGAAAAAACTTTGAAAAGAGTAAAGCTACAGTTGTTACTACTTATTAATGTTATTATTGTTATATCTCTAATAAATGAGTTTATATTAAACAAAATATTACCTGGAGATTGTAATTAAACATATTGCAAACATCAGCTTTTCTACCTACATGGAGGACATATATTTATTATTCTAAAATTCAAACAGTGAGCAATTTTTCCAGGCAAAAGTTATTCCAAAAATGATGAAATCTGAACGTGGCATGTAGTAATTATGATAAACCTGACAGCCTACACCAGAAAATAGCATAATTGCTGTATCAAGAACTTTAACCAGAGTGAAAATATATCACCATTTCTCTCTCCTCTGAATAGGTGCTTAACTATTGAGAGAGGACTTTGAATCTAAAAACATGTTTTTATAGAAGAAGAAGAATGTTCATGATGTATTGCTATCAACTTAGGTTCAGGCAGTGACAATTCTTTTTAACTCAAGACGTAGACAGAAATATAACTACAGAATTCATTTGGTGGAAAACGAACTAATAGCTTTGACATAAATAACTTAAACTAGCCAAAGGTATTGGAGCCCAGAAAAACTTCCTGTACACCTTGCAATATATGTAATAATTGTGATTCTTGCTACATAAATACAAATTAATTATGTCACTGGGAGAGATTAGAGAAGTAATTCATAGAATCACAAGGTCAAGAGGAATCATCGGGGTCCAACCACCCAATATTTTCTTCATACTCGCCAAAGATCATCCCAAACTCTGCTTGCACAACTCCAATGAGAGAAACTGTGTCCTCTCCAGAGTTAGCATACATCTGAGATTTTTCATACATCTGAGATTTCAAAGAAAATCCTTCTTACTTAGACCTGGAATCTGTCTCCTTCTAGCATCTTCTAATCATTTGAAGCCATACACAAAAAGTTTAACCTCTCTGCCACACAAAAATCTTTCAAATATTTGCAGGCAGGCATTAACAGTTTCTGGATTACCTCTACTCCAAGCCAACATCATTGATGCCTCTAAGAAGTTCTTAAATAGTCTCAAATGAATCACTTCTATCACTTTGGTCATTTATCTCTGGATGATTTTTTTATATCTCACTTAAAAAATAATGACCTGTAACACATGCTTTCAGGTTGGATGCTGGAGGTCAGAGTAGGCAAATGTTCCTACTGACACAGAAAAAGGCAATACATTATATTTCAAAAATTAACACTTTTAAGGCACTTAGAGGACTATGAAAACAGTGAGGAATTGATGGATCTAAATTTCCAGAGAGAGAGCCCCAGTCAAAGATGAGCTCTTGATAACCAGCTTTTGCCCCTGGGAGACATTCGCCAGTTTTGAGCATGGCTGGGGATTTGGGTTTGGCCCAGGCAGAAGGCTATTGCTGGTAGAAAGAGAAATCAGCAAGGAGTTCAACAAGGAAGCAGGTCTAGAAAGACAAATCGGAAGGCCTCAAATATTCACCTGGTTTTCACTCAAGACATTTGCTGAATCCTGAGGCTGCACCAGAGACAAAAGGCTGGGCTGAGAGCGTCTGAAGCTCAGACTGAAAGTTCCTGCACTCTCATAGCTCTCGGGATGCTCAGATGCTCCAGGAAAACATTCCTGAAAACAAAACATGCATGAGGTAAAAGCCCTAGAGGGAGTGTGGAATTAACACTAAAGATCAATAACAAAGATTGAATGGGGGCACCTGTTGATTATGGTTTTCCAGGGGATGAGAATTCAAGTTTGGCTCTTGGAAAAGGCCATTCCTGGAGGACAGAGAAACAAGGCAAGAATTTGAAATTATTTTGAGAATAGATATGTCTTCCTAGCAAGACATCAAATTAGAAGCTGTTTGAAGACAGCCATCACCAGAGTCTCCATAGAATAGAAATATAACATTGTCCAGAATATAACAAGAAATGACTAAACATGCAAGAAGGCAAGACTATACGATAAATAAAAACTAGAAAGAAAAATAAAAAGAAACAGTAGACGCAGACACCAACACCATTAAGATACTGGACTTAATGAAAAAGAATAAAAATAACTGTAAATAATATATTCAAAAATATTGCAAAAGATGAATCAAAGATGTAATAGACAGTAAATTGTTACCACAAAATTAGAACCTAAAAAAAGTATGCAAATGATAATCTAAATCTAAAATATATAATACCTGAAATTTACAACCTCAGTGAATGAATGTAACAGCATATTAAATGCAGCAGGAGAAAAAATGTGATCTGGAAGTCAGGTAAGTGGCAAGTACTCTAACTGAATAACAGAATGACATTACAGAAGAGAAAGAAAGCACAGAGAAGAGAATGTAAAAAAAATATGCGACACATTCAAAGTGAAATTGGAGTCTCAGAAGGAGAAAATGGAGAAAAGGGGCCCAAAGCAATAGTCAATGAGATAAGGACCAAGAATTTCCTAAAACTGATGAAAGGAATCAAAACAGAGCCTAAGAGTCTCTATGGGGAAAAAATACAGAGAAAGAATACTTACGTATATCATTGTAAAACTGCTGAAAACAAAAAGCAAAATCTTAAAAGCATCAAAAGAAAAAACACATCTTCGAAAAAGCAGCAGGAAGACTGACAGCCAACTTCTCAATGGGAAAAAAAATTAGAAGGCTGAAGACAATGGAATGACATCTTCAAAGTATCAAAGTCCGGGCCGGCCCCGTGGCTTAGCGGTTAGGTGCGCGCGCTCTGCTGCTGGCAGCCCGGGTTCGGATCCCGGGATCGCACCGACGCGCCGCTTCTCTGGCCACGCTGAGGCCGCGTCCCACATACAGCAACTGGAAGGATGTGCAGCTGTGACATACAACTATCTACTGGGGCGTTGGGGGAAAAATAAATAAAAAAAAAAAAAAAAAAATCTTTAAAAGTATCAAAGTCCTTCAGAATAAACGCTCTAGATGACAGGTCACTGTGTGCACACATGTCTGCATTTCTCTTGGGCAAATAAAGAGCTAGGAGTAGAACTGCTTGATTAAGTGATGTGTTGGGTTAACTTTATGAGACACTGCCAAACTGCATATATTCATATTCCATGACTCAGCAATTCTACTGACATACAACCAACAGAAACACGCACATATGTTCTCCAAAAGGTACATACAAGAATTGTCACAGCATTGCTATTTTTAATAGCTGCAAACTGGAAGCACTCCAATGCCAGTCAATAGGAAAATAGGAAAATAAATGGTGGCATACTTACCTAATAGAATATTATACAGCAATGAAAATCAATGATCAACAACTATACACAACATGGATAAATATTGCAAATATAGCGCTTAGCAGTAGAAGCCAAGCTCAAAAGAGAACATACTGTATGTTTCCATTTCTATAAAGTTCAGAAATAGGGAAAGCTATTAATGCTGTTAGGAGTCAGGATGAGGGCAGACACTGGCAGGGGCATGAGGGGGGCTTCTGGAATGCTGCAAATTTTCTATTTTGTTTTTTATCTGGATGCAAGCCACATTTCCTAGAGGAGATGACACATGAGCCAAGATTTGAAAGTGCAAGAGGAGATGGTTAAGCAAAAAGAAGCGTGAGGAGGGTGTTCCAGACCAAGAGAGCAGCATACACAACATCATGAAGGGAGGCATAGAGGACTGTAGCCTTGAGAAAGAGCAAGATGCACTGAGGGGAACTGAGACTGTAGAGAAATGCCCCAGAGAGAGGGGTTTGGTAGAAACTAACCAAGTTGATTCACAGCCAGAGACTGAGGCTTTGATCCTTGTGGGAGGTGCTGCTGCTTCAAAGGTGGGCAGGGGACTATGGAAGGATAGCATAAACTTAATTGTAAAGACAATTCAGGGCACTGCATAATAATCAAATATACTTTCTAATAACTAAATGAATTGTCTTCTCTCTCATTAGAAGACAACTTTCTCTGCAGTCGATGGACTGTCTCTAACTTTGTTGCTGTTGATATATCTCTCAGTATAACATTTAGCACATTGTAAACACAAAATAAATACCTATGCAATGTGTAATTGCATTCATACTGGACATCTTTTTATGGAAGACACTGTAATTATTACAGACACTGACTCTGCAACTTGGCTCATGCCCCCACCACCACCACAACCCACCTCACCTGGAATACTTTCTACTCACCCTTCCAATCCCAGGGAGTGTGGTGCTTTGTTCCTTGCATTCCCACGATGATTTGCTCACACTTCTATGTAGCAGCTGCTATGCTGTAGAGTATTTTTTATTAGTTCACTGAGAACGTCATGGCTCATCCATGTTTCTACATCCTGTCCTACCGAAGTGCCTGGTACAGAGCTCAATAAACATTTCTGGAAAAAAATATTGCAATCTCTTTTCCAGTTTTCAGCAAAAGAGTTACATTTACCATTGATTCTTAACAAGAGTTATACATATAAATTTAATATCTGGAGACACCATTAGACTACTTTTTGTCCGACCAGTCAGGCATCCTAGTAATGGAACTGTTATAAGCTCTAATCAGCATTTCATAAACTTGTAGTCATGCAATGAAAAATAATTTAAAATAATGATAACAACTGGAGATAATTATGGTATTTTAATCATTTTCCCCTTAAGGAAAGCTCTTCTGTCTAGTGTTACCTTTAAGTATTTTTTTTTCCTACATGGTGAGGCAAGACAGGATCCAGTGATAATCTGTTGATTACAGAAAATTGCAAGGAAGATACACTGAGAATATTCACTAGTTATACTGATAGCCAAGATTATTATAATAATCTTCAGAAGGAGAGAGGAATCTTTACCAGAAAGCACCCAGGTGCTAAAATAATGTTTGCAGCATGTGTAAATCAGCTTAACACAGCTTTGCGTACCCCATACTGGTACATTAGAACAGTGGTTTAAAAAAGAACGATTTCTTTGAAGAGTGGATCATAAACTTAAAACAAAAATGCTATCACAAAAGTTGCTTAGGCTGAAAGTCAGGAAAATTATTTCCTCCCTTAAACCATGCAGGAAATCATTTAAGAAAGCAACTGATTCATTCAATAAAGATGGAAAGCAGAGTCACTCCAACTTAATTATTCCTGTAATTAACCATCCCTTTTCTGTAAGGTTGGGACTCTTTTCCACATGTTAATAAATTCTCTCTCTTGTCATACCAATTATAAAAGATTTATTTCTACATTTCTAAGTTAATTATGAGAATTGAGCTCTAAATTTCAAAGTTATCTAATTCTTTAGTTATCTGTAATAATTTTCAAACTTTTCTGTTGCAGGTATTTTTTTTTAAATCTCATCCAGTTTTAGCTGGCATTTAATTACGCTCGAAGACTGATTGTTTTTCAGGTTTAGTCTTGGATTTGATTTTTGCTTTTTAATGATCACCATATGTTGCAGATTTCATGAGTCCTACTGTGTTCTTGAAGGGTCTTGACATTATTAGTGCTGATTCTATGAAAAGAGCAGCATTTGAGATGCCAAAAGGAAAAATCTCTTCATGTGAAGAGAAAAAGTATTTTATATATTGATGGGAGATGACTACATAGATTATTACAACAGAAAAAGTTTTTATAGTGATAAATCCAGGAAAGCCACAAAGGCTCCAAATGTTAGAACACTAACTGTAAGCTTTCAAAGCGGGCACTTGAAACAAAAACAATTTAAATTTTGCTAACAGATTTCAGCCCATAATTAAATTGAGGGATGCCTATATTTATCTTGTTTCATCTTCAGTTAATTCATCAATATATTTCTTTATTTTATTAATACCTTATGAATGTCCCTGATAACTCTTAGAACCCACTTCTTTCTATGGATGCCTGAGGTCTCTGATCATTGCTTTAATAATTTAAGCCACTCTTTACAACCTAGATTATTCATCATTTATCTAAGATCCAACCTACTAACTAATCTAGTAATTTTTGAACTCTTCGCTTGAGACTCAAGTAGAATGTATATGCCTTAAGGATAAGGATTATGCTTTACTCAATGTTATCCTCTGTTGTGCCAAATACAGCACCTTAAAAATAAAAGGCATTTTTATTTAATGAACTTAATTTCATTGAAAATCATTTATACTTTTGCTTCAGACTGTGATTATGGGGTCTTATTTTAAGACTGATGTGTAGATGTCCAATAAAATGTGCTTAGTCAGAGACAAGTAGTTATATTGAGAAAAGAATGGAAATAGCATTTATTTAGCATTCGGCTTATGCTCCAAACACTATAACAGATCCATACACATGCTGTATCATAAAATCTTTACAACAAATCTGAGAGTTTGTATTATTATCTCTCTTCCACGTATGGGAAACTAAAGTTCAAAATGGTGAGTGCCTTGCCCAAATCTGTATGCTTTAACAGAGCCAGAATTTAGGCAGATCCTGCATATTCTGTCTCCTAAGCCAATATTTCTTTTCATTGTAGAAACTTGTTTCCCAATACAAGTTCAGATTAAAAAAAAAAAAAAACCTACCAGAAAACTCGATTTGGAAAGCACAATGAAAAATGTGGTTACTGATACTCCCAGAAAAAACAGTGACACAGTTGGAAAGCGTCCCCATCCATCTCTGCTCTTCCAGAAGACACGCTGTTGCTGGGGAACCAGGAGGCACATCCCTTCCCACCGGATCACACAATTCCATGTTCTTCCTAGTCTCCGGTATTCTCAAGTAATCATCACTGACTATTAGGAAAATGATGGTATTTCAGCAAAAATTTCTTTGTGACAAGTGAATAAACCAAAAGAAAAAAAGAAAGAAGAAAATGAAAATGTTCCAATTTGAGTAAAATAATGTAATGAGTACTGCATCTTTTATATCATTTAGGAAGGAAAGAAAATGAAAATGCTGTCACTTTCAAACTGCTTTCTGAGAACACAGGTCCTCATCTCAGAATCATAATCAGGCATGATTTTGTAACAAGGCAGGAGAATCAACCCTGATAGAACTTAATCTATATGGCTCTATCCCTACCTATCGACAGCTTCCCACATATTTTCTTCCTTTCTTCCTTGATTTCTTTTCTCCTTTCTTTCTTTCTTTTTCTTTTTCTTTCTTTCTTCCTTCCTTCCTTCCTTCCTTCCTCTTTTTAATAATCACCACAATATTATAATGTCATATTCCCTTGACTGATTAAGAAACTCCCGCAGATATTTCCCAAGAGAGTGTTTTTTGTTTGTCTGACACTCTATTCACTAAACCACTTACTATCTTGGGAGATCTTGGACCAATTACTTAGCTTTTTTCAATATTTAGTTTTCCTGTTTGAAAAACACAAGAGATGACACAATGATGACAAGGATGATAATAATGATAAGGTTCCACACAATAAATAATTCACATAATAAATAATATTCACATAATAAATAATAAATAATATTCACGTAATAAATAATGATAAAATTTCACAGAGGTGGTGGGTGTGTAAACCCCAGTACAGGGCTGGCACAAGTGACTCCTCTATAAACATATTAGAGGAGGCAGAAAAGGAGAGATGTCCTTAAAATCAATGTTAGATGTATGACTTTAAAAATCATTGCATAAAGATTTGATATACATGTTCTAAGTATTGTTTAATGTTTTATATGGTGTCTTCTTAAGTTCAAAGTCAATATCTAGCAAGGTCTGCACAGAATCTTCTAAATTTTATTTCCCCATAGGTTTTGACTACGAGCTCAACCCTTCCATTGAGCTGGACTTGGTTACCATTGATAGCTGCTTAAAGCTACATTTTTGACCTAGTTTCAGAAAAGAAAAGCCTAATAAAATCTAAAGAGTAGTAGGTTATCATAATGCTAGGAGGCACTTATTTCCTCGGTGAAGATAAACTCGTGCGAAGACCAGTCTGATGAAAACCATTGTCCCGAGGCATAGCGTGTGATGGTCACTCTGTGTGGTTCTCTACCAGTCAAAGTGAGAAATTACCTCCACACACATTATATCTGCAAGAAGCAAATAATTTCATGCCTTTATAAGCTTTTTAAAATATAATTGCAATATAGAATGCAATAAAGATCAAATTTTTTAATGCTAATTATACTCTTTTACTATTATCTTCTCTAGCAACAATAAACTGAACACAATCTTATAGTAACTAAACTGGAATCCCATATGTGGTAATTACTAACTTTATTCATAAATTGCCAACTAAAGGAAAAAAATTGTATATTATTTATCTCTAAATAAAAACAATTCATTCAGAGGTATCACTTCATTTTTCTACAATAAGAGAGAGAAAAAAATATTTTCTCAGCTTTATCTATGATACAGAGCTTTTATAAACTGATATGTAAAGGAATTTGCATTCTAAAGCAACTCAAGCATATTCATCCATACACATTTATCTGAAGTTTTTGCAAGAAGCAGCTAGTAATGAAGAGTTATCCAGCTAGGTCTAGAAAGTCAAAATTGACCCAAATTTATACTCTGGAATCACAGGTCAAGCTCTCATGTTTCTCACTGCAACATTCTCTTATATATTAAGAATGCTCTCATCATGGTTTTTGGTTGGTTGGTTGGTTTGGTTTGGTTTGATTTCTGGTGTGTGTGGCTTAATGTATTGGGAGGTTAGCCCCCATTTGAAGGCAAAGAGGAATCCTGCAGGTAAGTGTTCTAACACTGAAATCCAAATACAGGGAAACATCAAAGTGTGAGAAAACTGTCTCTTGAAATAGTTCAGGTAAAAGTTGAAAGATATTTAAATAGTATTTGAGGCCTGTAGGACTTTAAGAAAGCCATGTCTCTGTAAGTTTGAGATTTGCTGGATTGGACCTAAAAATGGGAAAGAAACTGTTAATAACAAAAACTTGTAGAGATTTACCTCTGTAAATCAAAACTATCCTCTAAGTTATGGTTTCTGCCCAATTTCACATTTGGAGATGGAAAGATGGAATTTGAAAGAAAAGGAATGGAAAATTAACGGGCTGAAGGCCTTTGTGCAGGCGCTGAGTAAGGTGCTTCTCTTTTGCTGTCTAATATAGTCCTCCCAATAAAACAGTGGAGCTGGTACCATTCCTCCCAGTTGAGGGGTAAGAAACCTGAGGTTCAGAGAACTTGTGTAATTTCCTCAAAGCCATGCAGCTAATAAATGACTGCATATACACTGACTCATTCCACTTTACATTTACATGGACAGTAATTTTTAGGTAATGCATCCTCATTTTCTTGACACATATAAACAACCAATTTTTCCAGCATCCTTTATTCTATTGAAATGGCAGCCTTTCTCCATGGTTGTGTAATGCTCCTTTTGTCATATCAATACCCCATATATGCATTGGTCTGTGTTGTGGTCTGAATTGTGTCCCCAAAATGATATGTTCAAGTCCTAATCCCCAGAAGCTATGAATGTGACCTTATTTGGAAACAGAATCTTTGCAGATGTAATCACATTAAGATGAGGTCATAACAGATTAGGTGGACCCTAATCCAATGACTGGTGTCCTTATAAGAAGAGGGAAATTTAGACACAGAGTCACAGAGGAAAAGAGGGTCACAGAGGGCAGAGGTTAGAGTGATGCATCTACAAGCCAAGGATTGCTGGCTCTCCACCACAAGCCAGGAGAGGTAAGGAATACTCTTCCCTAGAGCCTTCAGAGGGAACATGGCCCTGAAGACATCTAGATTTTGGACTTCTAGATCCCAGAACTGTGAGAGAATGCATTTTTGTTGTTTTAAGCCATACTGTTTACGATATTTTGTTATGACAGTCCTAGGAATCTAATACAGTCTGATTCTGAACTCTTTATTCTGTTCATTGCTTTATGTGTTCATTTCTGTAATAATACAACACTTCCTTAATTACTGTGGATTTATAATATACCATGATACCTGAAAGGGCAAATCTCCCAACCGTGTAATTTTTCAAAATTTTCTAGCTATCCCTGGCCTTCTGTTCTTCCATATGAATTTTAGGATCAGCTAATGCAGGTCTATGAAAAACTTGTTTTAGATTTTAATTATAATTTAATATAATTGGAAGACTAATTTGGGATGTATTAATTAAATAATATAATTATTTAAGGTGAAATATTTTCTAGCTATGAAAGTGGGATGAATCTCCATTTATTCAAATATTTAGTAATGTTTTATAATTTTATCTATATAAATTTTACACATATTTGGTAAATTTTTTCATAGAACCTTATAAATATTGTTGAAATTGTGAATGGGATCTTTGTTATAATGGTTACAACTAGTGTATAAAAGGACTGTTGATTTTCATGTGTTGATCTGGTCTCAGCACATGTGCCAGATTCACTTATTATTGCAGGCTAGTGGATTATTTTGGATTTGTCCATAGCAACCTTATAACCTGCATATAAAGACATTTTAGTCTCTCCATATCCCAATTTTTATACTTCTTTTTTCTTTACTTTAAACTTTAATAGAAGCAGTGATAGTGGGAATCTTTATATTATTTATGACGTAGATGGGGTGAATCTAAATTCTCACCATTAATTAAAAAGTTTTGTACAGGCTTTTTTAAAAAAATGAATACACATTATCTGTTAGAAAGATTCTTTCTATTAAGAGCTCGCTTAGAGCTTTTAAAAAAAATAATGAACATGTAAACAAATCTGTAATGTCCAATTATTCCAAAATTCCTAGAAAAATGTAAACTTCTATACGTTTTCTTTATAGGTACAATTTTCCAACCTCTTGGCAAAACTAATGCCCTCTACTGGGGCACCCTTAAGTCCTGCACAATTCTAATTTCTAATTCTTCCCATAAGAGTGCTGCTAAAAAACAAGCAAAGAAATATTTAAAGCAGTATTTGGCTATGTGAAACCAGAAATATTTGTCCCAGGAAACCCATGCACATTTCAGATGTTCCTAGCAGAATAAAAATACACATAACACTATGTGGTTGATTTATGTGAAATTTAAGGGGAAAAACACAGCTATTTCCCTGAGAAATCAATAAAGCAGGGTACACGCATATATTTGCACCTTCCCTTCAAAAGACTCAGAAGAGCTGTTAATAATTGAGATTTCCTCAAAAATGTAAAAGCTATTTTTACTTCATTTGAAATAATTAATTTATTCAAATAAAATTATCTTTGACCCTCACATTGTTTTATAAAATATTTTTTACTGCGTTAAAGAGAATTCAGTCAAGTCCACCAGCATTTCCCGAGAGCCTGCCCTATGTGAAGCACTGTGGACAAGTGAAAGACGCAAAGGTGTAGAAATCTTTCTTCTTGAGGTGCTCATGATGTTAAGAAGAAAAAGCGTTTTTTTAAGTTTTCTTTTTTCAATGATAAAACCATAACTGACTAAGGGATATATTACAAAACCACACTGGAGACGTGCTCAAGGGAAGCAGGAAGCTGAAGGATGGGAGGGATCCGATAAGGAGAGAAAGCACCTGGAAGAAAACAAAGCAAGAATCGTCCAGGATATGAGTGTCAGGAGACACCACAAGACAAATGACACTCAGTAACGCTTCCCCTAACACCCTGAAATACACAACCTATATTTTGCACCAATGATGTTGCTTATATTTCTGATAAGACTCTTTCCTAGTGTGTAGCACAGTCATTTATTTCCAGATTGTTTTTACCCTCTAGACTGATACCATCTAGGGCCTGTCTTCTGCACATGATTCTCGCATAATAAGTAGTGCTTGGTAGACTCTCAAATACTACTTAGCTAATGGTATGATGAAAGACAAAACAAGCTATTATACTTTAAAAGAGAATTTCCTATTTAAGTCAGCTTTGGAAAGACTTGTCTTGCAGATCTAGGAGAAATGAAATGAAAAAATTAGCTTGAAAGCTCTCTAAGTAACATAAATGTGGGTTGAGAAGAATAAGGGCTAGGCTAGTAGCTAGAAGAACGGAGAAGAGGGGATAAAACCAAGAAGTATTTCAAAGGGAACTTAGTGTTCTATGACTAACAGCGAAAGGGAGACACAGCGGTGGAGAGGTTGTTGACCCAGCTCAGTCACCTTGAACAGGAATGAGGAAATAGAAGCAAGAAGAGGAAGATGGAGGGGTAGTTGACCCAGCTCAGGCGCCCTGAACAGGAATGGGGAAGTAGAAGCAAAAAGAGGAGGGTGGAAAGGCCCAAGTGATGTTGGCTATTGTGTTGTGTTCTTTGCTGCATAATAAATTAGCACAAATGTGGTGCCTTGAAACAACAGTTATTCTCTCACAGCTTCTGTAGGTCAGAACTCCAGGCAGGGCAGAGCTGAGTTCTCTGCTCCAGTGTCTTACCAGGGAGCAAGTGTTTCACAAGAAAAAGAAAGCACTGCCTCTTTTTGCTTGGGTCTAGCATCAGCTAGACAAGCTTGAGAAAGCCAGGGAGGCAGATAGATCTGCGAGCAGCGACATTCTGACAGTCAGGGAGCCCAAGTGGTTTCGTTTGTTTCCAAAGGTAGACACTGTCACCTTCCCAACTGGCCCTTGTCCTCACTGCTGAGCATAAGCAGCCTCCACACCAATCATGTTAAATAATAGTGACAAATTATTGATTTTATGACTATTTTTTGAATTCTAGCTAAATGTCAGTTTCCGTATTAATTCTGGCTGCATATTGCCAAAACTGATCTCTGAATCTCCATCCCCAAGCCTGCTCTGCCCACAGCCTTCCTCACCTCACTCGTGGGTGACTCTGACTTCCACGGGCTTGTGCCAAATTAGTCACAGCCATCTTTACTTCCTCCTTTCCTAAAACACCCTTCCTTCACCCATTCTGTCATGAACTCTTATTGGCTCAGCCCAAAACTCCTTCCAGAATGCAGCCACCTCTCTCCAACTTCCTGCTCATACCCACCATCTCTCACCTGAATTACTCTGGCAGCCCCCATTTCTGCCCTTACCTCTGGAATGTCTATTCTCAAAACAGCCACCAGAGCCAGCCTTTCAAACCTGAGCTGTGTTACTTTACGCCCGGGCTCAATACCCTGCAGTGGCACCCAGTGCAGCCACTAAAGCTGCAATCCTGGCAAAGGTCCCACATCCATTACTCTGGGATCCCTTTACTGGCTTCTCTCCCCCTCCAGGCCTTTCTGCTGCTCCCACCTTAACACCCTTTTGAACACTGATGTTCCCGGCTCTCCATGAGGCCAACACTCTCACCTTCCTCCAGTCTGTGCTCAAACATCAGCTTCTTGGTGATTCTAACAGACACCCCATTTAAAATCATTTTTGGCTTCCCCCAAATATTCCCGAACCGTATACCCTGTTTCACTTCCCTTTATTCCTCTTTTGCTCATGACTTCTCAGAGAATTTACTTATTTGTGATATATATTATTTATTTTCCTTTCCTTCCCATCATCCCCTTTCTCCAGAGAATATACAAATTTCGGAAGGGAGGGGGGTATGTCTTTGCTTCCCTGATGTATTTCAAGTGCCTAGAACTGCATAAGGCATACAATAGGTACGCAATGAACGTTTGTTGAGTAAATAAATAAAAGTACTTTGCATGAATTAACCCATATAATTCTCACAACAACCCAGTGAAATAGGTGCTATCAGAGTGCACATTTTATAGACCCAAAAGTTGAACCCAGAGAAGTTACATATGTATGTTGCCTCCAGAACCACATGGTTACTTAGCAACAAATCAGGAATTCACAGCAGGGTCTATGGGCCTCCAGAGCTCAAAAATGACATCATACACTGGTCAAGTTCTCTGAGGTCATACCAACAGAGCAGAAGAGTGCAGCAGACTGGAATTCAGGTTTCCCTTGAGTCTTTTCTTTCTAATTTCATCAAAGTACATATACCAAAGCATCAGTCTCTTAGTATCAATAAATACTCATTGAATCAAATGAATGAATTAATATGTGGGGTGAACATAGAAGCTGGATGTGGAATAGTGCTGGCAGGTTTTTAATCCCTGCCCTGTGTTTCCTCCATGTTTAACAGGTTCATAGACAGCCAGGCAACTAGCCAGAGGTGGAGGTACTGTGATCACCTCATCACAGAAATACCTGTCTATCGCTTTAAAAAAGAAAATATGAAAAATATCAAGATGACCTACCAAGTGAGCCAAAACAAATAGTACAACGTTGTTTAATGGAACATAAACAAACAAAAAAAGGATAGTGCTCCTATTTCTAAATTAATATGGTTGTGTTCTGTAGACTCTACTGATTAAAAATAGAAGTGCTCAGAGTAATTTAATTGAAAGGCGGTGAGGCATCTGAGTCAATATCCTTCTGTGGATTCCACTGCACATTAGGAAATACAAAACATATTCAAGCTGGAGGCACTTTCTCGAGCTCCCTGAAAGTATACATATTTTTTCTATTAAAAAGAGAGGAAGTTTTGTTATTATTTGAATAGAGTTAATTTATGAAAAACAGCTGAGGTATCCAGTATGGATTTGTAAAGCCCATATTTAATTAGGGCATTGTAAGTTCAGGTGTGCACAAATCAAGGCATTCATTCCCACGCAGAAAATAGTATGGGCAATTGTTATGTATAAACATTAAACTATCTTTAAAAAAGGTATTGTGATATATTAATATTCACTAACTTCAGGGGCCGGCCTGGTGGCGCAAGCTGTTAAGTGCGCGCACTCCACTGCAGCGGCCCAGGGTTCTGCAATTTGGATTCCCGGTGCGCACTGACGCACCGCTTTGCAAGCCATGCTGTGGCGGCGTCCCATATAAAGTGGAAGAAGATGGGCATGGATGTTAGCCCAGGGCCAGTCTTCCTCAGCAAAAAGAGGAGGATTGGCAGATGTTAGCTCATGGCCGATCTTCCTCACACACACACAAAAAAATATTCACTAACTTCATCTGGAGTTAAGAGGACATTTTTCATTTCTTTAAAGCAAGAAAAGAGGGGTTATGCACACCTCCAAGTGCCCTGGATCATTAACTTACTTAGAGCAACAACAAAGTCTAAGCTCATCAGCAAGAGCACTTGGTTAGAAATCACTCCCTTAAGCTCTTTTGCTAACCAGACAAAACAAATCCCACCTGGGCACATGCTGCTGGCTGTCTTCAGACACCCTGGATGACCCTTCTCCTCCTCCTCCCTTCCAGCAGTCCACCAACAACAGCCAGTCCAAACCCGATGGTGATCCTGGAACACATAACAGGCTCCCTGCAAGCTCTCAATGCTTCATATTCTGGACCCAAATTTCCAAACTTTCTCAAGCATGAGGGCACCTTTGAAGCATCAAAAATTGTCACAAGCTCTACATAATGCCTACTTTATTAGGACCTATAACTAAAAAAAGAGATGATAAAGAGCTATTAAGAATCAGTAATAATCTTGCATGGTTTTGTACTTGTTAATTACAACACCACCCAAATAGATTGACAGAAAGTAGAAGACAGAAGAACAAGACTTCATTCTCCCGTAGACGATGTCTGTTGCACAGACAGATCCCTTGGACTCTCACAGGAGCTCGTCAGCTGCAGCCGACCCAGAAGGACCCCCAAGTCCATGGGGGAAGCCACATCACAGGAAGGAAATCAGAGAATGAGGAACCTGAGAGAAGTTGAGTGACCTTCCTCAAGTTCTTGGGCATTTTGTTAGCAGCCTCTCCCCTGCATGCACAGAGCTAAATGTCTCCTGCATTGGGGAAACAAACGACAGATAAATCTATATTAACAGGATTTCCTTCACCCCTTTGTGGACCAAAGGGATTTGAACCAAAAGGAATTATTATTATTATTATTATTATTATTATTATTATTATGCCTGAACCAAAAGGAATTATTAGTATTGGGAATTCTGGCCACTTTGGAAGGCTTACAGGAGACATGATTTTGACTAGACTCCTTCAATAACATAGGCACTAGCTTCTTCCATATATGGATAACAGAGGTCACCCATAGGATATTTTTTCCCCTCTCCTGAAGCTCTATCATTTGTAGGAATGGGTATGAGTGTGGACTTAGGGGCACTGGGGTCCCATTTCCTAATTACCACATAAGATCGAGGAAATGATTGGTGACAGTAGCAGGCACTTCCTGGTGAAATAAAAAGTCTACTCCTGGAAACACACTTTTAAAACATTCATTTGTGTATTGATATATGACAAAAAAAAACTATTTTCCATGGGTTTCCTGAACTGCATTTATAGATGAGAGGCAACTCCAAATAATCATCACCATGATATTCATTACAGATCTAAAAACAAAGATATTAATACAATGTCTTTATCAATCACCACCCAGAATTATTCCTGAGTTTAGGATATACATCCGGGTGCCAAAAAAGGAAAAGGAAAAAACAGAAATAAAATACAGCAGGCTTCCTAAGGCAACGTCACTCCAAAGACCATAAACAAGATAATTCAATGTTGATTTGTTGGTAGAAAAACTATAGATCTTGATTGTGACATTTTGCTGTGAAGCTAAAGATAACTTAAATGTGTCAAAAAGAAACAGGCAATATTTGCTTTCGTAAGATCTGTCTAGTCAACTTTCACGCTATGTATATTCTCTTTTCTTTTCCTCTCCATTATTTTCCATCAAAATTCAGCTGTTTGTAGAACCAAAGACATTCAAAACTATTGTTTAGAGTGTTTTGAAACACAGTGGGAAGGGGGAGTTGCACATGTGTGTGTGAGAGGGACAGAAGGAGGGAGAGAGGAAGGGAGGGAAAAAGAGAGAGTTTCAGAGTGGAGAAAATCAAAAGCTAGAGAGTCTTCTTCTCAAAGGTCCTTCTCAATATTCCTGCCACATTCAGAGCAATTTTGAGCTGTCTCTGGGCTATGGAGCAATTAGGCTAATGCCATCATTTTGTCGTCCCTTTTGTTCCTGAAGCCTATTCTTTAACATGTGTCTAAATAATTTAATTTATGGATGGGATGCTGAGCAGGTTCAGTGAAAAAGGGGCAGGAATCCTATGAATCTTAATGTCTGTCACTTTACTATAAGTCCTTCCGCATTAATAAGAGGGATTTGCCGGTCCTTTTTAAAAAGATCCACAGAAGTCAGTAGCCTACAGCTACTGATGATAATAGCTAGATTAGTTTGCATTAAATGCTTCCATAAATGATGTGCAAAAGTGCTATTATTTCTGAATATGTGCAAGACAATTTTGAATAGCATTAACTCAGCTAAAACAAAGAGGAACAGACATTTTAATTTACATTATAATTTCACAGTGAATAAAGTTGAACCAGCTAGAAACAATAAAAAGACAAAAACCTTCCATAATTGTTAAACATGGTTTTCATCATTAGAATTTCTTCTTTAAGAGAACTGACATTTTATCAGGCCAGTGTCCTCATCCATTTATTAGAAAGAGCACTGGAAAATAGTACGTGATTTCTATTTCTACTAAAATGTATAGAGCACCTATGTGGGCAAGTTATCATACCAGGCAACATGTGGGTGGGGTGGGAGGTGGGTGGGAAGGTTTAAACAAGAACAGGAACTGAGGGGCCGCCTGGTGGCGTAGTGGTTAAGTGCGTGTGCTCTGCTTCTGTGGCCCTGGGTTCGGATCCCAGACACACTCCCACGCACGCTTGGCAAGACATGCTGTGGCGGCATCCCATATAAAGTGGAGGAAGACGGGCACAGATGTTAGCTCAGGGCTAATCTTCTTTATCAAAAAAAAAAAAAAACTGAGACGAGTCCAATGAAGGAGGAGAAATTATAAATGATAGAAAAATAGAGTTTAAATTTAACTACACATTAAATATACAGAATAGTTGCCTCCTGTCATCAAATAAATATACAGTAAAATCTCAATTAGAACATTGAGGAATTCTTTCTAATTAAATAAAGATGCATCTTAAAATATTGTTTTAACCTGTGCTAATGAAGGAAAGATGTGCATTGATCAGTTTTCTTGACCAAATCTAATTTAAAAAATTCATTTATAATTGACAATTGAACATCATTGTCTTAAATATCAAACGTTTTCATTCTAGAATGTAGAAAGTGTTAGAGATTGAACAAGTCTAAGAGATTCTATAAGGAGAGCTTCGAAAAAAATTCATTTTATCAATTCATTATGTTAGGATTTGTTTCTCTAATTTGTAAGTGTTGTATTTGTTTTTCTTTTTTTGAGAAGAAAAATAGGGTGGAAGAAAGGGAAAGCAACAAAAAAAGAAGATGAGAAATAAAAGAAAAGAATCAAAAGCTTAATTAGGGATTCTAGGAAGATGGTGGTGGTGGCATAGTTCTGAATTTCCCCAAATCACCGCATAAAAGCAGACAAGTACTGGGATAATAAAACCCAAAACCCGCAGACAGCATTTACGCTGCAATTAGATGACAAGGCATCCCTGTGAAAGTCTAAGGAGCGGCAGATGGGGCAAATTACCAAGACTACCTTACCTCTGTGGTCAGAAGCTGCCACCAGAAGCAGAGGACGGCAGAGAGACGCACGCCAGCTGGCCCGGCATCTGCACCCACGGTCGCATCTGCACCCACGGTCACATCTGCAGTCCAGACCAAGGACAGCTGAGGGTCCCAGAGAGGGCTCTGCAGACTCCAATTCACGGAACAAAACCCTGTTCTTGAAGACACTACTGAGAGGAGAATCCAAACTGAGCAGGACAAAGACAAAGAAAGGAGAAAGTAGAGACAAAAGGGGGTTGAAATGAGAGGAGGCAGATCTCAGAATGCATGCCACCATATTTTTCTAATTTATTTTTTTAAGTCCTGGTAAAATATACATAAAAGTTACCATTTTCACCATTTTTAAGAATGCAGTTCAATGGCATTAAGTACACTCACATTGCTGTGCATAACCATAACCATCACCACCATCCATCCACAGAACATTTTTCATCATGCAAAACTAAAACTCTGTATCCACTAAATAACAACTCCCCATTCCTCTCTCCTCCAAGCCCCTGGCACACACCATTCTACTTCCCATCTCTATGAATTGGACTACTTTAAATACCTCATAAGAATGGAATCACACAGTATTTGTCCTTTTGTGATTGGCTTATTTCAATTAGCCTAATGCCCTCAGGGTCCATCCATGTTGTAGCATGTATCAGAATTTCCTTCCTTTTTAAGGCTGAATAATATTCCTTTGTATGTATATACCACATTTTGCTTACGCATTCAACTGAACCATATGATGCAGCCCTTCCATTTCTGGGCATATACCCAAAAGAATTGAAAACAAGATTTCGAAGAGATATTTTACACCATGTTCATAGCAGCGTTATTCAGAGCAGCATGTTCATGTTCAGAGCAGCGCTATTCCCAATAGCCAAAAGGTGGAAGCAACTCAAGTGGTCACCATATCTCTGTCATCACTTCATGAAAACAAAAGAAGAGTGAGCTCCAGCACTGTGAAGGTAGACCACATGTCTTTGACCCACTTCTCCTTCTAAGAGTACAGGAAAACTCACTTCCAACAACTTAATTATATGAAAATACAGAAAAAGAAGTAGTAAAAAAATCCCTACAATGATAACAAATTCTGAAGCCATGCCCACAAAACAGATGAAAATATTAACCTAATGTTTCTAAATGAACTAAAAGAAATTTTTTAAAATAGAAGCTATAAAAATAACATAACTAAGATTTAGAAAAAAACAAAAATGAGATGATTGGAGAAACAGAAGATTTGAGAAGAAAGATAGAACTGTTACTGAGCAACGGGCTCATTCTGCTTGCCGTGAGACCAGCCAATAAGTCCAGAGGCAAGTCAGTGGAATAGAAAGGGTTTATTCATTTTTGCCAGCAAAGATGGAAGACGGCAAACTAAAGTCCTCAAAGCCCGTATCCCCAGAACAAAGACAAGAGTTCAGGTATATAGGGTGGAGGACACGCAGGCATGCAGGTAACTATTTTTAGAATGTGGTTTCTTCAGATATCTGGCCTCCAGGTAGGCCTCAAGTTCTGGTCTCAGTTCCCAATAATCTTCCATTTGTCCTCCCTTGTGACTGATGTTTCTGCTTTCTCAGAGACTGGAAATGTGTCAAAGACTGGTTCAAGGCCCTGTACCCTGATTTAGCTTAAAGATATAAAAACAAAGCTTAATGTCTTGTTGTTTTTTGTGTGTGTGTGTGTGAGGAAGATCAGCCCTGAGCTAACATGCATGCTAATCCTCCTCCTTTTGCTGAGGAAGACCGGCTCTGAGCTAACATCTATTGCCAATCCTCCTCCTTTTTTTTCCCCAAAGCCCCAGTAGATAGTTGTATGTCAGAGTTGCACATTCTTCTAGTTGCTGTGTATGGGACACAGCCTCAGCATGGCCGGAGAAGTGGTGCATTGGTGCGCACCCGGGATCCGAACCCGGGCCGCCAGTAGCGGAGCGCACGCACTTAACCGCTAAGCCACGGGGCTGGCCCCACAAAACTTGATGTCTATGTGCAACATAAAGATCATCGTTTAACTTGTTCTGCTTACTTGAGTGGCTCCAACAGAACTACTAAGGAAAGAATTAAAAATAAAGAAATTTTTTTTTTCAGAAATAAAGGCTAAAATAGAAGTAACATGAGATTAAATAAACAATTGATATGCATTGAAATTTAGAACATAGGAAAAAATTATGTTCTAAAGTTAAAAGATTTTTTTTAAAAGTTGACGGAAGGTGATAGCTATAGAAGAGAAGCAAAGAAGATACAACATGCTTGTAATACGAGTTAGTGAAGAAGAAAATCAAAGCAATGGAACAGAAGAAATACAATAACGTGTTTCTAAAGTTTTTTTCTTAAAAAAACGACAAATTACATATTAAAAGGACACCTCCATGTACCTGGGAAAATCAAACCATAAGGGATAACACTGAGAAATATTCCAGTGAAACTACTGCACTGTAATGAAAAAGAAATCCCCAGGGCATCAAAGCAAAGGGCCAAGTCATTTATAGGAGGAAAAATAAAACCATAACCAGACTTTTTGACAGAAACACTTAATGACAGAAGACAATAGAGTGAGAAGTTAATAAACCCAAGGAAAGAAAAAATGAGCCAAAGAGTTTATACCCAGTCAGATGGACTTTACATATAAAGGAGATAGACAAGCTATCATAAACATGCAGAAACTCAGAAAATAATATTGCCATGAGCTTCTCTTATGTAATCTACTAGAGAACGAGCTTTAGCCACAAAAGGAGAAGATGTATAACAGCATAGGACTGGTAGTGAGTGGTGAGTTTGCAATTACTTATTGTACAAAGATTAAATGATGATCATATATCACATGGTACAGCATTCAAGGGTTTTATTCTCTGACAAGATAGACACAGTGAAACTACCAAAAACTGAAAGAGTGAGAATATACAAAAATTAACTTAGCTCACAGGGAGTGTTACAGAAATTAACTGGGTGACAGGAGACAGATGTTAAGTTAGATGTTAGGGAAGAGAGAGGAGATGTTAGAGGATGTTAGATGGTAGAAAAAAGGGGAGAGAGAGAAGAGATTAATAAATAATTTTATTATTGTTCACAGTAGGAAACAAATAGAAGATAAACAAATAAGAGGGACCCAGAATGTTATATAAAAGTATTATGCACTAAAAGATGACCATTTAAAAAACATGCAAGCACTTCTCAATGGTAAAAAAGAGAGAGAGAAAAGGGATAGAAAAAAAGCCACTAGAGAGACATATAGTGGCCAATTATATGAATAAAAATATATTTAGTACATTCTCAACATATTCAACATAAAACCACATAACAGAATTAAAACAAATGTAGTGAATATATCAATAAATGTAAATGGGTTTAATTCATTTCCTGAAAGATGTAAAGAGAAAATTCTGTATCAGATCACAAAAGACTAATTTTGATGGCATTTGGGGGCCATCTCTAATATCCCTTAAAGCTAAAAAAAATGATGAATTTTCTAAGATCCAATAGTAAATGATGAATTGAAAAAAACATATACCACCTAATGTTGTTATAGATGAATCATCGCTATAGAAAGAGGTTCATGGAATACAGTTTTTGTCTATAAACATCAAATTAAAAGAGTATGGACAAAACCTTCTACTCTCCCAGCCCTAGGTCCTCCCACTTCTGTGCCCAGGCAATGGCTTATCTCTTCCTTTAGATTCTTTTCAGGTACTTTCTACTAACTCTGGGACTTTTTAATTATGAACATTTCTTGGCCACCACAGCTTTTTATATCATGTCACTCTCTCCTTTTGTCCACTCCACCCGACTTAAGCCCCACACGGATAAACCCAGATTTCATTAAAAATTCAACAATCCTATAGATATTGACTCTGGGGTAACATTTAGCTTGAAAGGAAAGTATTTGTGTGTGTGCATGTGTGTGTGTGTGTGTGTGTGTGTTTTGTGAGTATATATGCATATATAGCACATCCTTTGGGGATAAAACTTATTCTAATGCTATGAAGATGCTAGCCCTAAAATACAAGCGACTTATTTCTACCTGCTTTATAGCAAATATCACCATACTGTTTGAGTAGGAGAATAATGTCTAGTATACTTAGAACTTATAAGATTATGGTGGAAAACTAAGTTAAGAAATTTCTGCAATAGCTCTTTTACTGGTTAGAAATCCAGTCAAAATTAAGAGAGTATAAATCAAAAATATCTCTCCCGTACTGTCATTGCACCAAACTTTGACTCCTAATGTAGAGTCAACTACATTCAAATGATGCACTTGCTATGCCATTACAAATCACTTAGTAATATAGATGTTTAATTCTATAATTAGATTTTGAACGCGAGTGCCACTACAGATTAACTTAATTGCAAAGTAAACTTATAAGAAAAAATATCAATTATCTAAGGATAAACTTTAGAATTATAAAAGGCATTTTTCAAATAATGTGGGAAAAGATATTGAGCATTTCAAATGGAACTAAATATAAATTAATAGAAAAATTGTTTTAAAAATATAGTCATGCTTAACAGGGAACACTAATTATGTAGAATTATATTAGTGTCTAGACTAGGCCATTTAAAAAGTAGAACATAATGCTATAAAATGTTAATATTAAGCTAAATTAAAATGGGGTAAAACTCAAATGGGTAAAGTAATAATAACAAGTATAGCACTTTGGTACGATTCCTAAGGTAAGAATTTATATGAATATTAAATTATTGTTGTTTCTTCCTGCAATCTTAATATAAGTCCAAATCTAAGTTTAAATCAAAGATGTGTTCAAACTGTGTTGGCATATGATTCGTTACATTCTCCATAGTAAACACTCTTTCCATAACATCACACCTCTCAGTCTTCTTGTGGATCTTCTTCCTGATGTGATAAGAAATAAGAGAAATAAATATTAGAATGCAAGAAAAAATATGCAGTAATTTTAAAATTATAAGGTCTACCTCTAAGAAACAAAAAGTATTTAAAAACTAGATAAGCATAGAATTTGGTAAAACGGTCAGTTAAAGGCAAATACACTTTTTCTTTGTTTCAGCTGTAACCCAATGGAAATTATTACTCCAATTACCACCATTTCTGCTATTTATTAATATATACATATATGTACACACATGTATGTATATGGAATACATTTGTATAAAGATATATATATGTACACATATATATGTGTATTAGAATAAAATTATATAGACAATATATACTTGTAAAGGAATAAACATATATATGTATACACAGATATGCCCGTATGTATGTATATTTATACATATATATGTATATACACATGCATACATAGAAATAACCTTAATGAAAAGTGTGTGAGCTCCTACAAAACTACATAATTTAATTAGTAGATTCAAAATAAGATATGAATATTGAGAACTACAACATCTTTCTCAATAGGATGGTTTATGTAAAATGATATGCATTTTTCCAAATTAAATGATATACATAATATATTATTAATGAGGTTCCCACCAAAATTTTTGCTCCACGTATCTGCTGTTTTATAGGGAATTAATGATAACAGTTCTAAAGTATATAAAGAGGCATGAAAAATGGAATATTTTTAAATGTTGAAAATGAATTGTAACTAAGATAGCTATAACTTTCTTGCTTCAACCCATGTGACACTACATTCAACAACAAAGGAAATTATTTTTTAATGTCTACTATGTGTCAGACATCTTTACAATAGTATTTCCAATTCTAATGTGTGTACACACATGTATATATGCATACGTGTCTGCACACATAAATAATTAATGTATGTGTTGACTAAATTGTCCAGAACTAGGATGAGGACAACTGAAAGCATAGCTTATATTATACACCCAACAAATTCTAGAAAAGACACATTTCTCAGTTTCAAATCTACTGAAAATGCTAAAAGAAGTTAATGCAAAAAAAAGTTGTTTCGGCACAAAAAGACAAGTGAACTAACAATAAGACTCTGGGATGAACTGATGTCAAATACAATGAAGATTTATGTACGGGATGCATTTCTTAAAAACTCATTCACATTCATAAGGAAAGTAATTTTTAAAACCCAACGGATAAAATATCCACATAGGAAGCACAGTTTATGCCAGAAAAATTGCAATGGATAAACCAACACAACTACAAATACAAGTTAAACACCTTAAATAAACTGGTTTACACTGATAACCTGGTAATAACAAGTAGATGCTCTCTCATTCACCTTTCTCCTAACCTATCAACTGGATTCACCTACGCTCTTCATTCGTTCCCCAAGCACTGACAAAGGTCCATATTCCTGGCTGCTCTCTCGCCCCCCTGACGCCTTCATGGATTCCCACCACCATCTTCAGTCCAAAGTCAGTTGTTTATGTTCTCAATCTGTCTGTGTCTGTTGTATTTCTTATTCTAATTATATAATTGATAAAAGGAATATGCAAACCAAAGAACTAAAATCACAAAAAGTTATTAATGCGAAAAATAAACAAATGTTTTGTAAAGGCTCATTTTGAAAAAGCAAGTGAAAAAATGAGTCACTGCAAATTGGGACACTCAAAAGAAAAACAGATTTCTTCTTAAAACTCTGTGATTTCTCATTCCACTTTAAAGGAAAGTCATTGCATTTTACAGACAATATATACGAGCATATTAAAGGGGGGAAAGAAGCCAAAATGGTCAATTATCAGATCCATACTCAAAAAAATCGGCTTTGGTTCTACATCAGGGACTGGCTAATGATATAATTTATATGATTTATAATAGAATAAAATGTTCATCAAATTAATTGTGCATCTTTTTTATGAATTCCCATGGAAAATCATGACTTATGACTTTCTCAATCTATTATTTATTTTTAATAGCATTGGTAATATTTTCTGTTTTTTATTTTCTTTGCTGAAGCTTTTTTTGGGGGGAAGCTTAGAGTACGTGCTGGGCACAGTGTTAAGCGTGCTGTATATAATGTTGAATTAGCTTGCTAAGGCTGTCATAACAAAGCACTACAGACTGAGTAGCTTAAACAACAGAATTTATTTTCTCACAGTTCTGGAGGCTGGGAGTTCAAGATCAAGATGTCACAGGGTTGGTTCTTTCTGAGGCTGTGAGGGAAGGATCTGTTCTAGGCCTCTCTGCGTGGCTTGTAGACAGCCGTCTTCTCCTTGTGTCTTCACATCATCTTCCCTCTGCGCACGCCTGTCTCTGTGTCCAAATTTCCCTTTTTATAAGGACACTAGTCATTGGATTTAGGTCTCACGCTAATGACCCTCATTTTAACTTAATTACCCTTTTAAAGACTCTGTCTCCAAATAAGTCACACTTTGAGGTGCTGGGGTTAGGACTTCAACCTTTTATGGGGGACACAATTCAACCCATAACAAATGTCTTTTAATCCTCAGATCAATCTTGAGAAATAAATATTATTGTTCACCATGTGAAGGAACTGACTGGGAAATCAGAACATTTTATCCACAGTAGCTGGAGAAGCAAATTCAAAATGTCAAATAAAGACCAGGTTCTTAACCAAGACTGTGTGCAGCACAGCCTTCCACTTGGAAAAACTTTCTTTACTTGGGTAACGTGTGCATGCACATACACACATGCACACACACACATGCACACACACACATGCATGCACACACAGACACACACACACCCCCACACGCCGTCCTAGAACTGCAGACAGCTTAGACTTTCTGAATGAGAGGATATCTGAGTGGGAGAAACTGCCTTAAACATTGAGATTCAGTTGTTCTTTTGAGTCAGTGATTCTCATCTCTAGCTGCTAATGAGAATTACCCATGAAGTATTTAAGACTACCCAATGCCCAGATCCCTTGGCAGACCAGATGGTTTTTTTACACTCCTCAAGTGTTTCTAATACTCAGCCAGGGTTGAGAACACCATATTATTAGCAAAGATTGTGATTTTTGTTTTCAGATTGAATATAAAGAATTACCAAAAAAAAAAGACCAAATCCGTGACAGTCAGGAATAAAAACTACTATCCACTGAGGGGGAAAATTTTAATTACTGAGCACATCTTACATATCAAGTTCCATGATTAGCATGCTGCCTTTTCTTTTTTCATAAGGGAAAAATATTTGGTGGCAATAAAATGTGCTTCTCTAATACTCTGTGACAAATTAGCCAGTGACCTGGGACCATTCCACAAACACTCTGATTCTTTGATTTCTCATCAGTGGAAGGAATTTTAAATTCAACCATTTCTATCTCTCAGGAATATATGAAAAATGATTGAGAAAAGGGACAACATTTTACAGGCACAAAACACCCTACAAGAAAATTATTAATAACTAAAATTATCATTGTTGTCATCCAATGGGCAACTATATTATTAGCACTATTTCAGCTTCTTCCCACTACTCATCTTTGCAAACTAGCAGCATTCTAAAAATTAGAGAAGGAAAACAATTATTAATAAGAAAAGTGACCCTGTAGCATTCATATTTTTAAATGAAGCTCATAAATGTACTTTTTTTCTGTAATATATGGAACTGGTTGAAACATTTTATATCCGTGTACACCTCAAAATCTACTGATGAAAGATGAAAGAATTGAACTCCTGACGAAAAAAATGCAGAATTCAGAGAAAAACAGGCAAGGTGTCAGAAAGGCAGAAATATGCAAAAAGAAAATCAGGAAAGAAATTGACATTCATTGAGTTCTAATAGGCAGTACTGTTCTGAGCACTTAACATCTAATTGCCCAACAACTGTAAAATGCTACAAGTTTCCCCCCTTTCCCATGACCTTTTCAAAGGTTTTAGGCCTCAGGTCCATTAGTGACCTCTCAGTGCTATTCTGCTTGATGCCAAGAGCTTGTATGATAGCTGGCAATGAAATCCCATAAACCGAAAGCTATCTTTACTACCTAAGCCAACCCTGTGAGAGCAGCATGGCCAATAAAAGGAAAAACTATGTGGGAGATCACAAACCCACCCATGAGAGCATCCATCTTACCTCCCTCTCTACAGCACTTTGTGCACGGCTCTGTGTGTATTCAAGTCCCTGAAGAGTGCTCTAGCCACTCCACGGACATCAGTGCAGTCCTCTGGATATCAGGTCCTAGATAAAGAGTTAACAGACTGAGGAGGAGGAAGTCAAGATGGCGGCGTGGGCAGACTCGGAACTCACCTCCTCCCGTGGACACAGCCAATTTACAACTACTCGTGGAAAAATGACCCCTGAGACAGAACTGAAAACTGGATAAGAGAAACTCCTGCAACAACGGACAATCCTAACTGAGGTGGAAGAGGCAGAGACTCCCTTCTGGAGAGGAAAAACGCCACCTTCACAAGCCGCCAGCTTCACAGCCGCCGGGAGCAGCTCACAGGTCCGCAGCCTCCCTGGAGGCGGGGGGCCCTGAGCCGGGGAGCGCCCCCGCTGTGGGCATTTTGTGGACCCAGCACAATCGAGACCAGCGGCATAATATCTGACTGTGCCTGCTACTAAAACACTGGGGAGCACCCCCAGAAAACCCGGTTCACAAAGAAACTAAAACTGGCTCTTAAAGGGCCCACGCGCAAACTCACCCGTTTCAGAAAGCATCCTAAAATCACCAGAAAGAAAGGTGCACAGTGCTGTGGTGAAAAGAGACTCACCTAATAGGCCCTGAGTGCATCTCAGTGAGGGGTGAGACCTCTCTAGGGACTGGGACATTGGCGGCGGCCATTGTTGTGGCCTGGTGTGGGCGAGCTGACACAGACGCCATTGGAGTTCTCCCTGGGGCCTGGTAGCCCAGGTCTGCCCCACCCACTAGAGCACAGATTTAGTCCAGCTCAGCCAGGGCAGGCAGCCCACCCTAGAGACTGGCCCCACCAAACAACAAGTTGCCCTCAGGCAACTTGTGGGCCTGCATAGATTGGTGACTGGATTCTCTGCAGCCTGGCAACTGAGCAGACTTTAGTGGGGCAGGGTGTGCACAAGGAGCGGGTGGAGAGTGTGGGGCAGTGGCAGAGTGTGTGGGGCTCCCGCTGTGGAGAGACTAGGTCCACTTGGGGAGGTCGGGGCACGCACATGGGGCAGGACTGTGTTGACTGTGTGTGTGGACCTGTGGGCGGCAGGGCTTGTCAGCTGCAGAAGACTTGTGCTTCTCAAAGACCCACATAGGGGATTTGCCCCACCTTCCAAAGCCTGAAACAATTGGGTGCTCCTGTGCCTGAGACCAACCCCTCCCAGCGGCAATCCCCAGAGAGCTGACAAGAGACCTAATAGGATAGAGGCTTACAGCAATTGTAAGGTCCTGAGCCTAACAACCTGCCACACTGGGGGCCTACTCACTTAAAAGAAATACTGCAACACAAATGTGGTATAAGAACTTGCAGCCAACTGTACTGGGGCTCCCCACACCTGATAAAGAGACTGAAGGGCCCGCAACAACTACAAGCAGCTGAGCATTACAACAGCTGGCCAGGAGCATAACTCGGCCTCCCTGGGTGCCTACAGGGAGAGCAAACAGGCCACAATGGAAGGACACACGCAGCCCACATAGGGGTCAACCCTGGAACATTGAGAACTGAGGGAAGCACACTGGAAGCCTCCTAAGGCATCACTTACATAAGGTCACCTACCCAAGAGCAGGAGACATAGCTGACCTACCTAATACGTAGACACAAGCAAGGGAAAGAGGCAAAATGAGGAGGCAAAGGAATACATTCCAAGTAAGGGAACAGGACAAAACCCCAGAAAAGGAACTAAGTGAAACAGAAATGAGCAACCTACCTGACAGAGAGTTCAAACTAAGAGTGTTAAGGATGCTTACTGATCTGGGGAGAAGAGTAGATGAACTCAGCGAGAATGTCGACAAAGAAATGGAAGATATAAAAAAGAACCAATCAGAAATGAAGAATACAATACTGGAAATGAAAAATTCATTAGAGGGACTCAAAAGCAGAGTAGAGGATACAGAAGAACGGATCTGTGAGCTGGACGAAAGACTAGAAGAAATTTCCCAAGGTGAACAGGTAAAAGAGAAAAGAATTAAAAAGAGTGAGGACAGTCTAAGGGACCTCTGGGACAACATCAAGCGCACTAACATCCATGTTATAGGTGTCCCGGAAGGAGAAGAGCGAGACAAAGGGGAAGAGAATCTATTTCAAGAAATAATAGATGAAAACTTCCCTAACCTAAGGAAGGAAACAGACATCCACCTACAGGAAGCACAGAGAGCCGCAAACAAGATAAACCCAAAGAGGCCCACACCAAGACACATCATAATCAAAATGTCCAGAATTAAAGATAAAGAGAGAATCCTAAAAGCCACAAGAGAATGTCAAGTTACATACAAAGGAAACCCCATAAGGCTATCAGATGACTTCTCAGCAGAAACTTTACAGGCTAGAAGAGAATGGCATGATATGTTTAAAGTGCTAAAAGGAAAAAACTTACAGCCAAGAATACTCTACCCAGCAAGGTTATCATTCAAAATGGAAGGAGAGATCAAAAATTTGCCAGACAAGCAAAAATTAAAGGAGTTTGTCACCAAGAAACCAGTGCTACAAGAAATGTTAAAGGGAATGTTTTAAGGGGAAAAGAGAAGACCACAAATAGGAAAAATTATCTATTTCCATGATTAGAACATAATGGATACAAATGCACAAAAAAGAGGTTAGATATGATATCAAAAACATAAAAGGAGGGAAGAGGGGAGTTAAAGAGTACAGCTTTCAGACAGAGGTCAAACTAAAGTGACCATGAATTCTGTATAGAAGAAGAAAGGAACAGAGAAGGACTACTAAAACACTGAGAAAAAAAAAAGTTAAAAATGGCGGTAAGTACATACTTGTCAATAGCTACTTTAAACGTCAATGGACTAAATGCTCCAATTAAAAGGCATAGGGTGGCTGACTGGATAAAAAAACAAGACCCATATATATGCTGCATACAAGAGACACACTTCAGACCTAAAGACACTCACAAACTGAAAGTGAAGGGATGGAAAAAGATACTCCACGCAAATGGCAATGAAAAGAAAGCTGGGGTAGCAGTACTCATACCAGACAAAATAGACTTTAAAACAAAAACTGTAAAAATGGACAAGGGCATTACATAATGATCAAGGGAACAATCCAACAAGAAGATATAACACTTGTAAATATCTACGTACCCAATGTAGGTGCACTTAAATATATAAAGCAATTATTAACAGACATAAAAACAGAAATAGACAATTACACAATAATAGTAGGCGACTTGAACACTCCACTTACTCCAACGGATAGATCATCCAAACAGAAGATCAATAAGGAAACATTGGCCTTAAACGACACACTACAACAGATGGACCTAGTAGATATATACAGAGCATTCCATCCAAAAACCGAAGAATACACGTTCTTTTCAAAGGCACATGGAACATTCTCAAGGATTGATCACATATTAGGCCACAAAACAAGTCTCCATAAATTTAAGAAGATTGAAATAATACCAAGCATCTTTTCTGACCACAACAGTATGAAACTAGAAATCAACTATAGGAAGAAAATCAGAAAAGCCACAAATACGTGGAGATTAAACAAAATGCTACTGAACAATGACTGGGTCAATGAAGAAATCAAAGAAGAAATCAAAAAATACCTGGAGACAAATGAAAATGAAAATACAACATGCCAGAATTTATGGGATACAGCAAAAGCGGTTCTAAGAGGGAAGTTTATAGCAATACAGGCCTATCTCAAACAAGAAAAATCTCAAATAAACAATCTAACAATGCACCTAAAGGAACTGGAAAAAGAAGAACAAACACAGCCCAAAATCAGTAGAAGAAGGGAAATAATAAAAATCAGAGCAGAAATAAATGAAATAGAGACCAAAAAAACAAGAGAAAAAATTAATAAAACCAAGAGCTGGTTCTTTGAGAAGATCAACAAAATTGACAAACCTTTAGCTAGACTCACCAAGAAAAAAAGAGAGAAGGCACAAATAAGTAAAATCAGAAATGAAAGAGGAGAGGTTACAACAGACACCTCAGAAATACAAAAGATTATAAGAGAATACTATGAAAAGCTATATGCCAACCAATTCCACAATCTGGAAGAAATGGATAAATTCTTAGAATCATACAACGTTCGAAAACTGGATCAAGAAGAAGTAGAGAATTTGAATAGACCAATCACCAGTAAGGAGATCGAAACAGTAATCACAAACCTCCCTAAAAATGAAAGTCCAGGACCAGACGGCTTCCCTGGTGAATTCTACCAAACATGCAAAGAAGACTTAATACCTATCCTTCTCAAACTCTTCCAAAAAATTGAGGAGGGGGAAAAGCTCCCTAACTCATTCTACGAAGCAGACATTACCCTGATACCAAAACCAGACAAGGACAACAGAAAAAAAGAAAATTACAGGCCAATATCACTGATGAACATCGATGCAAAAATCCTCAACAAAATACTAGCAAATTGCATACAACAATACATTAAAAGATTTTACACCATGATCAAGTGGGATTTATTCCAGGGATGCAGGGATGGTTTAACATTCGCAAATCAATCAACGTAATACACCACATTAATAAAATGAAGCATAAAAATCACATGATCATCTCAATAGATGCAGAGAAAGCATTTGACAAGATACAGCATCCATTTATGATAAAAACTCTGAAGAAAATGGGTATAGAAGGAAAGTACCTCAACATAATAAAGACCATATATGAGAAACCCACAGCTAATATCATCCTCAATGGTGAAAAACTGAAAGCTATCCCTCTAAGAACAGGAACCAGACAAGGATGCCCACTCTCACCACTCCTATTTAACATAGTACTGGAAGTCCTAGCCAGAGCAATCAGGCAAGAGAAAAAAATAAAAGGGATCCAAATTGGAAAGGAAGAAGTGAAACTATCACTATTTGCAGATGACATGATTTTATATATAGAAAACCCTAAAGAATCCACCAGAAAACTTTTAGAAGTAATAAACGAATATGGTAAAGTTGCAGGATACAAAATCAACATACAAAAATCAGTTGCATTTCTGTACACTAACAACGAAGTAGCAGAAAGAGAAATTAAGAATACTACCCCATTTACAATTGCAACAAAAAGAATAAAATAACTAGGAATAAACTTCACCAAAGAGGCGAAAGATCTGTACACTGAAAACTATAAAACATTTCTGAAAGAAATTGAAGAAGACACAAAGAAATGGAAGGAGATTCTGTGCTCTTGGATTGGAAGAATTAACATAATTAAGATGTCCATACTTCCTAAAGCCATCTATAGATTCAATGCAATCCCTATCAAAGTTCCAACAACATTTTTCATAGAAATAGAACAAAGAATCCTAAAATTTATATGGAACAACAAAAGACCCCGAATAGCTAAAGGAATCCTGAGAAAAAGAACAAAGCTGGAGGTATCACACTCCCTGATTTCAAAATATACTACAAAGCTATAGTAACCAAAACAGCATGGTACTGGCACAAAAACAGACACAAAGATCAATGGAATAGAATCGAAAGCCCAGAAATAAACCCACACATCTATGGACAGCTAATCTTTGACAAAGGAGCCAAGAACATACAATGGGGAAAAGAAAGTCTCTTCAACAAATGGTGTTGGGAAAACTGGATAGCCACATTCAAAAAAATGAAAGTAGACCCTTACCTTACACCGTACACAAAAATTAACTCCACGTGGATTAAAGACTTGAATGTAAGACCTGAAACTGTGAAACTTCTAGAAGAAAACATAGGCAGTATGCTCTTCGACATCAGTCTTAGCAACATCTTTTCCAACACCATGTCTGACCAGGCAAGAGAAACAATAGAAAAAATAAATAAATGGGACTACATCAAACTAAAAAGCTTCTGCACAGCAAAGGAAACCATCAACAAAACAAAAAGACAACCTAACAATTGGGAGAAGATCTTTGCAAACCATACATCTGATAAGGGCTTAATCTCCAAAATATATAAAGAACTCATGCATCTCAACAACAAAAAAACTAACAACCCAATTAAAAAATGGGCAAAAGACCTGAACAGACATTTTTCCAAAGAAGATATACAGATGGCCAACAGACACATGAAAAGATGCTCAAAATCACTAACTATCAGGGAAATGCAAATCAAAACTACAATGAGATATCACCTCACGCCCATCAGAATGGCTATAATTAACAAGACAGGAAACAACATGTGTTGGAGAGGATGTGGAGAGAAGGGAACTCTCATACATTGCTGGTGGGAGTGCAAACTGGTGCAGCCACTATGGAAAACATTATGGAGATTCCTCAAAAAATCAAGGATAGAATTACCATATGATCCAGCTATTCCACTGTTGGGTATTTATCCAAAGAACTTGAAAACACCAATTTGTAAAGGTACATGCACCCCTGTGTTCATTGCAGCGTTATTCACAATAGTCAAGACTTGGAAGCAACCTAAGTGCCCATCAAGGGATGAATGGATAAAGAAGATGTGGTATATATACACAATGGAATACTACTCAGCCATAAGAAACGATGAAATCCAGCCATTTGTGACAATATGGATGGACATTGAGGGTATAATGCAAAGTGAAATAAGTCAGAGGGAGAAGGTCAAATACCATATGATTTCCTTCATTAAGTAGTAGATAATAACAACAATAAACAAACACAGAGGGACAGAGATTGGATTGGTGGTTACCAGAGGGGAAGGGGGGAGGGAGGAGGGTGAAAGGGATAATTAGGCACATGAGTGTGGTGATGGGTTGTAATTAGTATTTGGGTGGTGAACATGATGTAATCTATGCAGAAATAGAAGTATAATGATGTACACCTGAAATTTTTACAATGTTATAAACCAATGTTACTGCAATAAACAAAAAATTTAAAAAAAAAAGTTAACAGACTGAAACAGCCACACGACCACATTTCCTCCTTCTGCCAAAATAACCTTTATAGCAAATCAGATCCAGCACAAATAACTCTAGAGCACTGTTTAGTGACATGTTTGAGGTCATGGACCACCTTGAGAATCTCATGGAAGATATGGATGCTAATGAGAAAAAAAAGACGATTTGTGCACATATTGAAAGTATTTTACAAGAAACGTATGGGGATTCACTGACCCCCTAAAGCACACCCATGCTGAACAATGCTACCTGCCTGTCCACATCCTCTCTTCTCTTCGCCATTCCAAAGAGCCCTGATTGTGCTTGGAGTGTAATCTTCCCAGCTAAAAAGTGACATTTCCACGTCGCTCTTATGACTAAAGCAGGACATGAAATATAAGTGGAAGCCATTGAGTGGGACTTGGGAAAGTTTCATGAAGAAGCTAACTCTTGCATCTACGTTTTACTTCCTTCCCTTCTTGTCTGGGAAAGCCGCCTCTGATATAATGACACTAGTGTGAGCCTAAAGAGTTCTTAGGAAAGAGGGTTACAGGCATAGGGAAGGGTCTGGGTTCACCTGCGCTTCGCATGTTTGAGGAACGAGGAGACCAGTGAGGCTGGAGTTGACGGATGAGGAGGGTAGTAGGCAATGAGGTCAAGGTGGGACTCCATGCATGATCATGTAGGGCCTCACAGGTAGTGAGAAGGACTTTGGGTTTAATTCAAAATGAGATGTGAAGCCATTGTAGTGTCCCAAGCAGAGATGTGACGTGATCTGATATTTTAAAGGATCATTCTGTTTCCTGTGTGGTTAATAAATCATAAAATGGTAGGAGAGAGCTCCATTTTGAGATAATTGTTATAATCCACACAAAGTTGAATTAACCTATGTAAAATTTCAAACATTAAAATGAATTCCCCTGCACACATACACACACACATATTCAAAAGCAAAACATATTTAGAGATAGAAGGGATCCTTAGAAGCCTAAGTCTCAACCCCAGCTCCACCTTGTGCCCTGATTTACAGATAAGGGCAGGTGCTGGATGAGATTAACGGATGGGTCTAGAACCAGAACTAGGGTTACAAATTGATGGCCTGAGGAGAACAGTATGACTTTGTTCCTGAAATACAGTTGATTTAGCTAAAACAGTGCTTCTAAATGTTTATATTTGAATGCCTTGAGGCAGTAAATGCACTTCAGTTTACCATAAGGCCCACCATTCCCTGAAGTCTCATACTCAGGTGACTAGATAGATGGATAGATGATAGCTAGCTAGCTAGATAGGTAGATAGAGGGGGATAGATGATAGATGAGAAAGAGAAAGAGAGAGAGAGAGATGATAGAGACATAACTTGTCCCTTGTCTCTGTATTTGAATACCTAAATTCCTCATGGTATGACCTCAAAACCTTTTATTTAAATAGGAACCATTACTTTCCTTTAACTCATCACCTTAGCCAAAGGTCAATCCCATCTCCTGCACCCATAACATCTCAACATGAATTTTTCCAACATCTGCTTGACTATCTTCATAAACAAGGAGTTCACTGATGGACTGGACTAGAAGTCCATTTTTAGACAACTCTAAATGATTGAAAATATTCCTAATACTGAGCCAATTTTTACTCCCTGTAACTTTCACTCATTCATCTTACTTCTATGCTCCATCCCTACATCTGAATCCCACTCCCACATGACATCTTTTCAAATATACGAAGACAGCATGCCCGCCCTTATTCTTCTCTGTTACAGAATAATATTTCCAGTTTTCATAAACATTCTCCACATGACTTAATTTTCCGACTTTTCTACATACTGGTTACTCTCTCTTATAAAGGGTCACAGGTTTTCAAGTGATGTTGAGAACTGGCCATATGTTTCCTAGAATTAATGTGACAACTGTACAATAAAGGAGAACTATTAATTCAGTTCAACAAATATTTAGAATTCTACATCTATTAAGTTTCCACTGGGAAATATATGACACATTCAGACAGAGTAATTTGAGGAAAGTTTAATAAAGAGACTATTTCACAGGTAAATGCAAAGGTTAGTAAAATTAATAAGAAGTAATTCAGTGCGCCAGGGAAAGCAATTGCAGGAAGCGATGATTATCTCTAGGCCTGAAGGACCCCGGGAAGGTAGCTGTATGAGAGTGCAGCCTGACGGGAGAAGTAACGAGCCAGCATAAATGGAACCAGGTGAATGAGTTATCCTACTTCACTCACCTCCTGGTCTTGATCTCCCATCAGGAGTTCCTATTACCTGAACCTAACTGGAAGGCAGATAGAGAGAGTAGGATGATGCAGGATATATGGGTCACACTCTCTGGGCACAGAGAAGAGTAAGGCAGGTGGAGAGTGAATCTAGAGGAGAAAATGGAAGCTATAGGATACAGACTCCTAGTGACTATTAGAATAGTGGGGATACAAAGGTATTCCCTCACTATAGGTCTCTGGGTAAACATTTCAAAGAATGGACAGAAGGTAGTATTCTGCTCTCTGGGTGGTAAACAATGAGTGTGGGCTTGCACATGTTCAGTTTGAGATGCCTGTGATAGATCCAAACAAAGAGGTCAAATGGGCAGCTACATCTCTGCAGCTCAAAGAAATCCAGAAGGACATAAATTGGGAGTCACTAACATATAGAATCTAAATGAAGCTTGGGACAAACATGAATTTGCCAAAAAAGAAACTACATAATCAGAAGATGAAAGGGCTTCAGTAAAGACTTGAGGATTTTCACATGTAATGGCTTTGTAGAGTAGGATGATCCTGAAAAGCAGACTGAGATGGAATGGTCACAGAGGTAGGAGGACAATCATGGAGGAAACCCTGTGAAAACCATGCAAAGAGAGAGTTTCAAGAATGAGGGAGTGGTTAAGCAAGTCAAATGCTGCTAGAATATCAAATAACGTGGGGACTGAAAAAATATCTGCTAAGTCTAGCAACTTGGCGTGTTTTGTTCATATGGTAGAGTAATGAGCTAGAAATTAGGTTGGAATAATTGGAAGGTGATGAAATTCAGACATTCGGAACAGGTGGGTTGGAGAGAGAGGACAGTAAGAGGAAGAGAGGGAGTTCGAGTAATGGTGAGATGAAGGCTACGTGAGCATACTCAAATACTAATGCAAGGACACCCTTGACAGGGAAGGCTGATTATACACAAGGGAGAGGAGATAATAGTGTAACACTCTTCAGAAGCAAAAAGGGACATGATCCAATGTATAGATGGAGGTAATACCTCTGAATAGGAGTAGAATTACTTCCTTTAATATAGCAACATGAAAAATGGAAAAAAAAAATGGTTGCACATGGTAGTAAGTGGTAGTAGCTGGCAATCAATGGTTTGAATTTTCCCTGAGAAGCTGAAAGCAAAGTTATATGCTGAAAGTAAGGGAAGACAGGAGGACGGGGCTTTGAAAGGATTAGAGAACTTTCAACACAGTTGTTAAATAGAGTGGGAAGCAGGTTCAACAAGAAATACTACAATGGGGAGCAAAGACCATTTACGCTGCCTCCCGATCCTGAGGTGTGGAGATATGAGAGAATAAACAGTTAATACCTGGGAGCCCCACTGGAAATCCTAAGGGGTAAACTGGGTTACATGTAGAGCAAGATGGTGGAGGACCCTTTGGAAAAGAGGTTGACGATAACAAGGAGTTTGCTGATTGAGAAGCATTTCCAGATGGCAGAGTTATGGGCCAGGAGTAGGGGAACCGCCGAGAGCTGGGTCAGGGGCATGAAGCAGAGAGCATTACATGAAAGGGCTGGTTACACTGGGGCTCACATGTTGGCTTTGACTAGTTAAATCATGGATACAAGGCATGGTTGCTTGAGACTTCATAGTTTCTTTGAGGAGAAAAGTTGACCTCTGGTCTCAACATTCTCTACTCACTCCTACTGACGTAGTGGTAAATGTAAATAAATAGAATACCCCATTAGATTCTCAGCTCCATGAGGACAGGTCCCACATCTGAGGGGTTCCGTGCTGTATTCCTAGAGTCTACTGGGAACCAGGCATGTAGTAGTAATTTTAGATGTTTACCAAGGAAAACAAATACAAGATTTGTCTTCAACTCTACCACATATAACTTAAGTGTTTGTAGATTTATTTTAAAATCTTGCAAAACTTCCACAACATGACAACGGACATCAATCACTATTGCAAAAAAAAAAAAAAATGTCATATAATATGGAGTTTATCTGCTTTAATAAGAAAAAGGATGGATATTAAGAATATATAATTATGAACTTAAATTCTGCTTCTGAAAACATATCAGAAACTCTCTCCCAATTCAACAAAATCAAATTGTATAACAAGACTTTTCATACTAATTTAATATCTTTCTGTATAAATGGTTAGATTAACACATACAAATCAATAAATATAACCTCTGACTTTAGCAAAGCTTTTGGCTGAGCTGTATATAGAAGAAAAATCAAAACACTGAAAACGTGGTCAAGGTACAATTTTTTGTACTAACTTCCACAGTCACAGCTACACCAGTGTTATCTTCTAATTCTGTCTATTACGAGGATGCCAGTGATGACAACGATGTTGGGGACCAAATGTTCTGTAATTAGAGCATAGAAACAGAAAAACAGGTGGGGCAAGTTAAAGGTCTTGACTGGCAGTTTGAATACATTGTTTTAGAGTTAGTCATCACATCAGGGAAGGCATGCACTGTTTCTGAGGTGGGTTGTGGCATAATTGAGGCTCTGCTTCCAAAAAGTTGGTCAGGGCTCAGCAGGATGACCTGGAGTGAGTGGAGCGGAGCCAGAAGCAGGCCAGGCAAGAGCCAGCAGCAGCCTGGTCTGTGGTGGTGTGACAATAGAGATGAGGGAAGACGACGTAAATATTGTAGATGCAGGATTTTTATGCCTTCTTCCTTGCACGTGGAAAGGAAACAAGAGAATGAGCTCAGGATGCCTCTGTGGTTTCAAGCCTGGGCAATTGAGAGAAATGAGGTGCCATTCACAGAAATTAAAACGAGGTGGGGCCGGCCCCATGGCTTAGCGGTTAAGTATGAGCTCTCCGCTACTGGCGGCCCAGGTTCGGATCCCGGGCATGCACTGACACACCGCTTCTCCGGCCATGCTGAGGCCATGTCCCACGTACAGCAACTAGAAGGATGTGCAGCTATGACATACAACTATCTACTGGGGCTTTGGGGAGAAAAAAGGGGGGGAAAAGGAGGAGGATTGGCAATAGATGTTAGCTCAGGGCCGGTCTTCCACAACAAAAAGAGGAGGATTGGCAGGGATGTTAGCTCAGGGCTGATCTTCCTCAAAACAAAAAAGAAAAACGAGGAGATGGTTTGCAAAGGAATAAGAGTTAGGTTTTGTGCCTGCATCATTGCCTTTGCTTGCATCTTACCTTCACCCAAAAGGGCTCTGGCACCCACCTAGAAATATGCCAAATGCATAGTAATGAATAAGTCTTCTCAGCCCCCAGGACACCCAGAAATAATCAATGGGTCTAGAGCCCTCTCTTTAAAACACAGTGACTGTTGATCCTTCAGCACCTGACCTTATCAACAACTCCCCCTTGCTTGGAAGGAAGCATTTGCTTCCAAGTCATCTCTGAAAAGCACTGTAAAGCAATATATTTTCATCAGTCTTGCAGATAACTTTCTGTATACCTGTTCAGAGGCTAGGTGGCTTCAGAGGTAATAAAAACCCTTACTGCTCCCCATGCCTACTCAATCTCTAAGCCTCCTGTAAAGAAAAGTCTCCCAAAGTTACTCATTAGTAGCAAGTGCGGGGAATTTGGTTAGGAGCTGAGACACCCAGGAGAGGAGAGTGAACAAGAAGGTCTAATGGAAACAAAGCTGGACTGGGACACACATTTTATTTCAAGCTCTCTAATTAACTTGCTGCGTGACCTTGGGCAAATCTCTTAATCTCTCCCCGCTTGTGGTCCTCCCACTGTCAAAAGGAGGACTAACAGTATCTACCCACTACCTGCCTCCCTGGAGTATTGCAAAGATTAACAAGATACAATTTATAAAGCACCTTGAGCCCTACCACTGAAACGTGCTATAAAAATCAAAATTTACCTGCTTAAGTCTATGCACACTGAAAATGCATTTCCTATCGTGCAGTTTATATAACGATACCTATATCTCTGACTTTATATAAAATGCTTATGCACATGCCTGAGTAGTTTATCCATTGAGTCCTTTCTTTCCCCACCATTGTGATTTCTCTGCTCTGCTTAATTAGCTAAACCTTCGTGAATGCCTCATTCTCAGGCTCTTTTCTTCTTTATTAAACATGCTAAAATAAATGGTTTCCCTACAAGTTAAAAAACAAAGACTGTTTCAATGTGGAAAAAACATTAAGAATGGGATAGCAGCTGTTTGAAATAAATGCTCTTTTTTTCCATTGCTCAACAGTTTATATATCTGAAACTTACATTTGACTTAAGTAATTGGCAAATACTTGCTCCAATTCTTGCGGATTAGACAGAATCCCCAGCCTCCTGCTTGCCACAGTTCTTTTCTTTTTCTTCTCTTTTTATTTTTAATACACTATGCTACAGACGAAGATTTGTATAGCAGAGAGGAGCTGCTTTTTCTTCAATTTTTCTCAACAAGGGAATAAAAATGTCACCCAATGGCAAGAATTAGTAACTTGCAAAAGACAGTCTGCAATTGAGATCCTCAAAAGCTAAATTGTTCATAATGAAAAGCAAGTTCCAACAGACAGAAGGAAAGGAAGTGAGAAAGAAAGAAAAGAAGAGAGAAAGAGAGAGAGAGAGAAAGAGAAAGAAGGAAAGAAGGAAGGAAGGAAGGAAAGAAAGAAAGAGAGAGAGGGAGGGAGGGAGGAAGGAAAGAAGGAAGGAAGGAAAGAAGGAAGGAAGGAAGGAAGAAAGAGGGAGGATGGGAGGGAGGGAGGGAAGGAAGGGAGGAAGGAAAGAAGGAAAGAAAGAAAAAGAAACAAGGAACCAACCAATATTTATCTGATTAGAACATGCATTCAGACCTACACTTTCTCCCAGGAGCAAATGCCAGCACAATTCAGATGTTAAAATCCTCAGCAGTTGGCACAATCTTCCCTTTGCCTATAGGGCACGTACATGAGATCTCAACATTGTCACCGTCAATTAAAAGAAACTGCGATCCACTGGCCAGAACTTGGCTGAGCTGGCGTGTGCTTGAGAACTGCCCAGCTGCCTCTGTTTGCTATAATTGAAGCTATTATAACCACCTGCGAGTCCGTTATTGCTGTCCTTTGTCCAGGGCCACTGTGGCGCTGGCCATGCACAAACGCTCCCTGCTGAACCAGGAAATTGGGTCCCCAGGCTGGATTCCGACAAGGAGTTGAAAGATGGATCAGGCCAATTTAAATGATCCCTCTTTCTTCAGAAAATTAGATTACCATAGAAAATGAATGTTGCGGAGATGACTATTTAATGAGGTCACCTCATTTGTGAAATGTCATTCATTTTGTGTGTGTGTGTCTGGGGTCCCACGCCAACACTCTTCTCCCTATGGTTCATCAATATGAACACCTATCATTGGCTGAGAGGGAAAAGGGGGAGAGAGAGAGTGGATAAAAAAATGTATCTTAAAGTGCTCAGCCTTACACATTTTCTAAGCACTTCAAGATGCTTTCCTCATAAACCTCTCAATATAGCCACATAAATTAGGATTAAAAATAAAGGAAAAGACACTTGCAGCTTCAGCTTTGTGATCAGAGTTCAAATGAGATTGGAACAGAGTATAACAAGGTTTCTTTTGTCACAAATTCCTGGTGATTTCTTATTCACAGCTGAGGGAAGTTTGGATTGGTTTATGCTGATGGAATGCAAGGAACTCCTATGGCCCATTAGCACGTTAGTTCAGCTCTTCCGTCATTCATATGTGTTCTAGGACTCATGGTACTCATAAGGAAAGAAGCATCTATGGAGGAGTGTCCCCTCTTTAAAAAGAAAAATTACATAGAGTGAAGTTAAAGAAAGAATTAGAGGATATCAGATAAAATGTTATGTAGTATTCTTATATCATTCTTTATTTATCTCTGTAGTAACTTTTCATTTTGATTTTTTCCTAACTATAATACCCATGCTAATATGTTTTATAAAAATTGGGGATGGACTTGAAGTTTTGTCAAGTGAAGAAGTCAGAAAATCCTCTTCCAAAAAAAACAAATATTAAACTAGACAAAAATATCAAAACAAGCATGTTAAGGGCTCTGAAAACTGACCAAAAGCAAAGAACAAATGCAGAAGTGTTTACTCATGAAAAACTATTAAACTTTAGATAATGGCAATGGGAGCCTGCGGTATTCCTTCCTGAGGCTGCTTTCACCCCTCCTGCCAGCTCAGAGACCGCAGCAGTGCTTCCAGGACGGTGAAGGGAGGACACAGAAGAAAGACAAAGCCAACCTATTCTTTAAAATTGTCTGAACATTGAATGTGCTCCTCAGCCTACATACAGATCCATCAGCAGAGGCAAGAAACCTTATTGGCACGAAGAGTTGGAGCATAAACTAATTTAAACAATCACTAGCAGAAAAATAAACTATGCAGACTCAGGAGTGACTGCTAGAAAGCCAGAAGAAAAAATAAAAATAAGAATTAAAGGGGCCAGCCCAGTAGCATCATGGTTAATTTCATGCATTCTGCTTCAGCAGCCTGGGTTTCACCAGCTCAGATCCTGGGCACGGACCTACTCACCACTCATCAAGCCATGCTGAGGCGGAATCCCACATAGAAGAACTAGAAGGACCTATAACTAGGATATGCAACTATGTGCTGGGGTTTTGGGGAGAAAAAAAGAGGAAGATTGGCAACAGATGTTAGCTCAGGGCCAATCTTCCTCAAAAAAAAAAAAAAAAGAATGCTCCCTATACCACTTGCTTAAAAAAAAGAATTAAAATCAAAATGAGCAAAGACCTCACCAGCTCCACATCATAGCGGAGATAGATACAGGAGATTGAGTCCAGGTAAGTTACTATAAACAAAACAAAACAAAAAATAGCAACAACAATAACCCTCAGGGAAAAAAATCATAGTTGCAACAATTTATTATCTAAAATGTCCAGTTTTCAATAAAACATTATGAGGCTTGCAAAAACAGGGAAGCACAACCCATATTCAGGGGGAGAGAAGAAAATAGTCAGTAGAAACTGACTGTGAGTGGGTCCAGATATTGCACTTAGTGGACAAAAACTTCAATGCAACTAAAAATATTCAAAGAATTGTGGAAACTATGTCTAAAGAACTAAATAAAAATATGATGAAAATTACTCCACAAATAGGGGATCTCAATAAAGATATAGGAACTATAGAAAATAACCAGTGGAAATTCTGAAGTCATAAAGTACAATAAGTGAAATGAAAATTTTACTGAATAGGCTTAACAAGTATATGTGAGATGGTGCAAGAAATAATCAGTGAAAATGAAAAAGGATCAATGGAAATAATCCAATAATCCAACAACAGAGTAAAAGATTGAAGAAAAATTAATTGGAGAGAGATACCTGTGGGACATCAAGCAAACCAGCACATGCAACAGGAGTTCCAGAAGGAATAAATAGTGAGAAAAGGGAAGGAAAATAATGAAATAATGGCTAAAATCTTCCTCAGTTTGCTGAAGAACACTAAAATATCCAAGTGGTTCACTGAATCCCGTGTAAAAAAACACAAAGAGATCCACATCTAGAGATATCCCAGTCAAACCATGGAGAGCCATAACAAAGGGAAAATCTTGAAAACATAAAGAGAAAAATAGCTCTTCACATACATTAATGATACAATTAATAACATTGTTCAACTGAAGCAATGGAGGCCAGAATGTAATGGAGTGACATTTTCAAAGTGCTTAAAGAAAAATATTAACCAAGAATTCTATGGTCAGTGAAACTATCCTTCAAAAATGAAAGTGAAATAAAGACATTCTGAAACAAAGACTGAGAATATGTGGAGAGCAGACATGCCTTATAAGAAATACTAAAGGCAGTCCTCCAGGCTTAAAAGAAATGACATAAGAAGGTAACTTGAATCCGTTGGAAAAAATGAAGAGAATTGGAAATGATAAATAGGATGTTTCATATAAAAGACTCTATAAATATATATCTTCTCTTAGCTTCTTTAAAAGACATGAGATTAGCTAAATAATTATAACGGTGTAGTGTTAGGTATATAACATATACAGATGTAATATATATGACAATAACAGTACAAAGGGGGAAGGGAATGGAGCAAAAGTTCTATATTTAATGTAGCGTTAACCTGAAGTAAACTGTTCTAATATATGATGTATATTATAATCCCTAGAGCAGTCACTATAAAAATACCTTTAAAATACAGTGGCAGGAGGTGACATCAGCATCATGGTGGAGTGAGTTGTTCCCTTATTCTCTCTGCACTAAGTTACAACTAAATGGACAATCAATAACTAGCAGAAGATTCCCTACAAAGCACAGTAGGACATCTGAGAGGTCTATGCAGCCATACACCTGAAGATGGGGGGACTGGATGCCTGGTAAACAATGGAAAGAGGTGAGAAGATTCCTCCCCCTTCCTGGCAGCAGCGATCAAGGTCACAGGTCCTCATATAGCAACCGGCGCACAACTGTAAGAGGAGGCGGGGGCAGCAAGGCCTGGCATGTGAACGCTTTTACTTTCTGAGTTGCTGCCTGGCCACAGAGGCACCCACTGCACCGCAGCATCCCCACCCGTGGGAACACTCTCCATGAGTGGCACAGCTCAGCCACCACAAACGAGCCCCTACCAAGTGCAGCAGCTCAGATGAATGCTCTTCCCCTCCCGCCTAGCACACCAACTCAGCCAGCCCCCTGTCAAGGCAGTGGTTCCACAACAGAGCACCTGTGTGTGTGTGTGATCTGCCAAGTGGCTGCAGCCAGTGGGCAAACACAGACGAGCCCTACTGGAACAACTTCCAGCAGATGTGACAGGTTCAAAAAACACAACTGCTGCCACCCCAGAGGTGGCAGGTGGAAGCTGTGACCTGATGCTACTACAAATGCCCCAGTAAAGGATCAGTTCATCAAACACCATGAAAAACTACAGTAACACTTCAGAGTAGAAGGAAAATGACTAGTCTCCAGAAACCAATCCTGAAGTCACAGAAATTTATAATCTAAATGACAGAATTCAAAATAGTTGTCATAAAGAAACTCAATGAGTTACAAGAAAACTCAGAAAGACAGTTCAATGAGCTTAGGAATAAAATTAATGAGCAGAAGGAATACTTCACCAAAGAAATTGAAACTCTAAAACAAACCAAACAGAAACTCTGGAGATGAAGAACACAATTAATGAAATAAAAAACAATCTAGAATCCTTAAATAACAGACTGACATTATGGAGGACAGAATTAGCGATTTAGCAGATAGAAATATAGAAATGCTTCAGGTGGAGGAGATGAGAGAACTAAGATTTTAAAAAATGAAGAAATTCTTCAAGAAATATCTGACTCAATTAGGAAGTGCAACATAAGCATTATAGGTATTCCAGTGGGAGAAGTGAGAGAGAAAGGAGCCGAGAACTTGTTCAAAGAAATAAGAGCTGAGAACATCCCAAACCTGGGAAAGGAACTGGACTTACAAGTACATGAAGCCAGTAGAACTCCTATTTACATCAATGCAAAAAGACCTTCTCCAAGGCATATAATAGTAAAACTGGCAAAAGTCAATGACAAAGAAAAAATACTAAGGGCAGAAAGGCAGAAGAAAATAACCTCCTATCAGGAACTCCTATCAGGCTTTCAGCAGATTTCTCCTACACGCTAGGAGAGAATGGAATGATATATTCAAAATACTGACAGACAAAAACTTTCAGCCAAGAATACTCTATGCAATGAAACTATCCTTCAGCTATGATGGAGAAATAAAAGTTTGCCCAAATAAACAAAAGCTGGGGGAGTTCATGGCCACTGGACTTCCCTTACAAGAAATGTTGAAGGAGGCCTTCATACCTGAAAAAAAAAAGGCAAAGGTTTACAAAGCTTTGAGCAAGAAGATAAATAGTCAGACAAAATCAGAAAACTGCAGCTAACCTGCAGAACAGGTTAGCAAACAATTAATAATAAAATAAAAGATAAAGAGAAGGAAAGCATCAAAAATAACTATAAACACTTCGATTTAGTCACAAACTCACAACAGACAACAGAATAATTCATGACAACAATAACTCAGAAGGGGAAGAGAAAAGGGATGGAACCTGCTTAGGCTAATGGAGATAAGAGGCTATCAGATAATGGACTATTTCATCTACAAGATCTTTTATACAAACCTAATTGTAACCACTAAACAAAAAATCAGAGCAGAGCCACAATTCATAAATAAAGAGAAAACCATCAAACTGAAACGGCAGCCAGAAATACAAGGGAAAAGAAACAATGGAAAGATAGAACAACCAGAAAACAAAAGATAAAATGGCAGTATTAAGCCCTCATATATCAATAATTACTCTAAATGTAAATGGATTGAATTCTCTAATCAAACGACACAGAGTAGCTGGATGGATTAAAAAATAAGACCAACAATATGCAGCCTCCAGGAAACACATCTCAGCTCTAAAGACAAACATAGGCTCAGAGTGAAGGGATGGAAGACAATACTCCATGCAAATGGCAAACAAAAGGAAGCAGGTGTTGCCATAATTATATCAGAGAAAGAAGACTTCAAGATAAAAAAGACAATGAGAGACAAAGAGAGGCAGTATATAATAATAAAAGGGACTTTCCCCCAAGAGGACATAACACTTATGAATACATATGCACCTAACACAGGAGCATCAAAGTATATAAAACAACTATTAACAGACCTAAAGAGAGAAATTAACAGCAAGACAATAATAGTAGGGTACCTCAATACCCCACTTACATCAATAGATAAATCATCCAGACAGAAAGTCAATAAGGAAATAGTGGATTTAAATCAAATACTAGATCAGATGGACTTAATAGATATATATAGAGAGAGAGAGAGAGAGAACATTCCATCCATACACATTCTTCTCAAGTGCACATGAAACATTCTCAAAGGTAGACCACATGCTGGGAAACAAGGTAAGCCTCAATAAATTTAATAAGATTGAAGTCATATCAAGTAACTTTTCCAACCATGACACTTTAAAAATCAACTAAAAGAAAAAAACTGGGAAAGTCACAAATATGTGGAGACTAAATGACATGCTAATGAACAACCAATGAATCAGTGAAGAAATCAAAGGAGAAATAAAAAAATACCTGGAGACAAATGAAAATGAAAATACAACATACCAACTCATAAGGGAGGCAGCAAAAGCGGTTCTAAGAGAGAAATTCATAGCAATACAGGCCCATCTCAACAAACAAGAAAAATCTCAAATAAGTAGTCTTAAACTACACCTAACAGAATTAGAAATAGAAGAACAAACAAAGCCCAAAGTCAGTAGAAAGAGGGAAATAATAAAAATTAGAGCAGAAATAAATGAAATAGAAACTAAAAAAACAGTAGAAAGGATCAGCGAAACTAAGAGCTGGTTCTTTGAGAAGATAAACAAAACTGACAAACCCTTAGCCAGACTCACTAATAAAAAATGAGAGAGAGCTGAAATAAATAAAATTAAAAATGAAAGAGAAGAAATTACAACAGATAGCACAGAAATACAAAGGATTACAAGAAAATACTATGAAAAACTATATGCCCACAAATTGGATAACCTAGAAGAAATGGATAAATTTTTAGACTCATACAACCTCCCAAAACTGCATCAAGAAGAAATAAAGAATCTCAATAGGCCAATCACAAGTAAAGAGATTGAAACAGGAATCAAAAACCTCCCAAAAAACAAAAGTCCAGTACCAGATGGCTTCTCTGGAGAATTCTACCAAACATTCAAAGATGATTTTTTTTTTTTTTAAAGATTTTATTTATTCATTTTTTTCCCCCCAAAGCCCCAGCAGATAGTTGTTATGTCATAGGTTCACATCCTTCTAGTTGCTGTACGTGGGACTCGGCCTCACGCTGGACGGAGAAGTGGTGCCTTGGGGCGCGCCCGGGATCCGAACCCGGGCCGCCAGCATCAGAGCGCGCGCACTTAACTGCTAAGCCACGGAGCCGGCCCTCAAAGATGATTTAATACCTCTCCTTCTCAAACTATTCCAAAAAATTGAAGAAGATGGAACAGTTCCTAGCCCATTCTATGAGGCCAACATTACCCTGATACCAAAACCAGACAAGGACAATACAAAGAAGGAAAATTACAGGCCAGTATCACTGATGAACATAGATGCAAAAATCCTCAACAAAATATTGGCAAACTGAATACAGTAATACATTAAAAGGATCACACACTATGATGAAGTGGGATTTATACCAGGGATGCAAGGATGGTTCAACATCTGCAATCAATCAATGTGATACATCACATTAACAAAACGAGGAATAAAAACAACATGATCATCTCAATAGATGCAGAGAAAGCATTTGAAAACATTCAACACCCATTTATGACAAAAACTTTCAACAAAATGGGTATAGAAGGAAAGTATCTCAACCTGATAAAGGCCATATGTGACAAACCCATAGGCAACATCATACTCAACAGGGAAAAACTGAAATCCATCCCTCTGAGAACAGGAACAAGACAAGGGTGCCCACTCTCACCACTCTTACTCAACATAGTACTGGAGGTTTTAACCAGAGCAATTAGGCAAGAAAAAGGAATAAATGGTATCCAAACTGGAAAGGAAGAAGACAAACTCTTGCTGTTTACGGACGACATGATTCTATATATAGAAAACTCTAAAGAATCCACCAGAAAGCTATTAGAAATAATCAACAACTACTGCAAAGTTGCAGGGTACAAAATCAACTTACAAAAATCAGTTGCATTTCTGTACACTAACAATGAAGCAGCAGAAAGAGAACTTAAGAAAACAATCCCATTTACAATCACAACAAAAAGGATAAAATATCTAGGAATAAATTTAACCAAGGAGGTGAAAGACCTATACCCTTAAAACTATAAGACATTATTGAAATAAATTGAAGAAGACATCAAGAAATGGAAAGATATTCCATGCTCATGGATTAGAATAATAAACATAGTTAAAATTTCAATATTACTGAAAGCAATCTACAGATTCAATGCAATCCCAATGACATTCTTCATGGAAATAGAACAAAGAATCCTAACATTTATATGGAACAACAAAAGCCCCCAAATAGCCAAAGCAACCTTGAGAAAAAAGAACTAAACTGGAGACATCACAATCCCTGACTTCAAAATATACTACAAAGCAAAGGTAATCAAAACAGCATGGTACTGGCACAAAAACAGGCACACAGATTAATGGAACAGAATTGAAAGCCCAGAAATAAAATCACACATCTTTGGACAGCTAATCTTCAACAAAGGAGCCAAGAACATATAATGGAGAAAGGAAAGTCTCTTCAATAAATGGTGTTGGGAAAACTGGACAGCCACATGCAAAAGAATGAAAGTAGACCATTATCTTATATCATACACAAAAATTAACTCAAAATGCATTAAAGACTTTAATGTAAGACCTCAAACCATAAAACTCCTAGAAGAAAATATAGGCAGTACACTCTTTGACATTGGTCTTAGCAGCATCTTTTTGAATACCATGTCTTCTCAGGCAAGGGAAACAGAAGAAAAAAAAAATGGGACTATATCAGACTAAAAAGCTTCTGCAAGGCAAAGGAAACCATGAACAAAACAAAAAGACAACCCACCAACTGGGAGAAATATTTGCAAATCCTATACAAGACAAGGGGTTAATTTCCAAAATACATAAATAACTCATACAACTCAACAACAACAAAAAAACAACCCAATCAAAAAATGGGCAGAGGATATGAACAGACATTTTTCTAAAGAAAACATATGGATGGCCAACAGGCACATGAAAAGATGCTCAACATCACTAATTATTAGGGAAATGCAAATCAAAACTATAATGAGATATCACCTTATACTTGTCAGAATAGCTATAATTAAAACAAGACAAAAAATAAATGTTGGAGAGGATGTGGAGGAAAGGGAACCCTCATACACTGATGCTGGGAATGCAAACTGGTGCAGCCACTATGGAAAACAGTACGGAAATTTCTCAAAAAATTAAAAATAGAAAAACCATATGATCCAGCTATCCTACTACTGGGTATTTATCCAAAGAACCATAAATAAACAATGCAAAGAGATTTATGCACCCCTATGTTCACTGCAGCATTATTCACAATAGCCAAGATGTGGAAGCAACCAAGTGCCCTTCAACTGATGAATAGATAAAGAAGATGTGGTATATATATACAATGGAACAGTACTCAGCCATAAAAAAGGACAAAATCCCATTTGCAACAACATGGATGGAACTGAAGGTATGATGTTAAGCGAAATAAGCCAGACAGAGAAAGACAAACGTTGCATGATTTCACTCACATGTGGAAGATCAATACATTTACAAAGAGAACAGATTAGTGGTTACCAGAGGGGAAGGGGGTTAGGTGGTGAGTGAAAGGGGTAAAAGGGCACATATGTATGGTGATAGATAAAAATTAGACTATTGGTAGTGAGTATGATGCAGTCTATACAGAAACTGATAAACAATAATGTACACCTGAAATTACACAGTCATAAACCATTATGACCTCAATAAAATAATTGAAAAAAATATATAGCAAAAAAAGGAATTAAAATGGTGTACTAAAAAATACATGCTTGACACAAAATTAGGTAGCAGTAAATGAGGATCAGAGGCAAAAAAGAAAAAGAAAAGATATGAGATATATAGAAAACAAATAGCAAATGGCAGATTTCACTATAACTATACCAATAGTTACATAAAATGTGAATGGACTAAAACACTCCAATCAAAAGGCAGAGATTCACAGATTGGTATAAAAAGCAAGATGCAACTATATGCTCTCTACAAGAGGCAAATTTTAGATTCAAAGACACACATAGGTTGAAAGTAAAAAGATGGCAAAATATACGTCATGTAAACCTTAACCATAAGAGACATATCTATATCAGACAAAAATAGAATTTAAGACAAGAAATATCAACTAGGAAGAAGGAAATTTCTCGATAATAAAAAGGGTCAGTGCATTAAAACATATAAAAATTATAAATGTATATGCACCTAACAACAGAACACCAAAATACATTAAACCAAAATTGACAGAATTGAAGAGAGAATTCAACAATTCAACAATTGTAGTTGGAGTTCATATTTCATTCTAAATAATCGATAGGACAACTATGCAGAAAATCAGCAAGAATTTAGAAGATGACTTACATTATTGACCAACTTGATCAAATGGAAATTTGTAGAACACTCTACACAAGAACAGCAAAATACACGTACTTTGCAAGAGCATATGGAATACTCTCCAGGACAAACCATATGCTAATCCAATAAAAAGTTTCAATAAATTTAAAGAGATTAAAATCATTCACTCTGAGTTCCCAGAAAACAGCAAAGTAAAATTAGAAATCTGCAAAAGAAAAATATGGGCATTCCAAATGCTTGCAAATTAAACAATGTGCATTAAAAAAGAAATTAAAAAGGAAATTAAAAAATATTTTGAAATGATGAAAACAAAAATGCAACATATCAAAATCTATGAGATAATTTTAAAGCAGTACTTAAATGGAGATTCATACCATTAAACACCTATTTGGAAAATAAGGTCTCAAATCAATAATCTAAGCTTCAACTTTGAGAAACTAGCAAAATAAGAGAAAATTAAACCCAAATCAAGAAAAGATAAATAAAAAATATCAAAGTGAAAACTTAAGCAACAGAAAAGAGAAAAATAATAAATAAAATCAATTGGAAAAAAAGTTTGTTCTTAGGAAAGTTAAAAAAAAATTGATAAATCTTTACCTAGATCAACCACTTCTAAACAACACAGTTTTAAAAATTAAAAAACGACACACTAGGAGAAAATATCTGCAAATCATATATCTGATAAAAGATTTGTATCCAGAATATATAAAGAATGCTTTGAGTCAATAATAAGATGAAAAACCAGTTTTAAAAATGGGCAAACTATTTGGATAAACATTTCTGCAAAGAAGGTAAAAGAATGGTGACTAAGCGCATAAAAAGAGGATCAGCATTATTAGTCATTAGGGAAACAAAACCACAATGAGTGTACCATTACACAGCCACTCGAATGGCTGTAATCAAAAAGACTGGGAGCACAAAATGGCACAGCAACTTTGGAAAACATTTCACCAGTTTCTTAACAAAATAAACATAAATTTATCATAAGATGACAATTCACTCCTAGGTACTTACCCAAGAGAAATGAAAACACACATCAACAAAAAGACATGTATGCAAACATTCATGGTAGCATGTCTATATAGCCAAAACTGGAATCAAACCAAATCCCCACCAACTTGTGAATGATGAACAAAATGTAGCACACCGATGAAAACTATTCAACAATTAAAAGTAACAAACAACAACAATATGGATGAGCCTCAAAAGAAACCAGACACAAAGTACTACATATTGCACAATTCCGTCTATGTGAAATTTTACAAAAAGTGCAATTCTATAGAGACAGAAAGAAAATCAAGGACTGCACCTTTGTTGTGTAAAGGAAATGTTCCCAAACTGGATAGTGGTGATGGTTGCGCAACTCTACAAATTCAGTAAAAATCACTGAATTGTACTTAGAATGGGTAAAATTGCAGTATGTAAATTATACCTCAATAAAGCTATTTTAAAAATGAGTATAAATCATCAAACGATGCATGTATGAATCTCATAATAATATACTTGTGTAAAAAAACCCTGAACTAGGAAGCAGAAGTCTTTCCATTACCTAGAATGTATCTTTGAGCAAGTCATTTGATGTTTTAAATCTTTGGTTTCCCCAGCTGTAAATCAGACATAACAACCCCTTAAGTGCCTATTGCAAAGGATGGTTTGTCTGTTCACTGAGTTAGATAGATATTCATCCACTCAGCAGATACCCACCATGTGTCAGCCACTCTGCAAGGAGCTAGAGATACAACCTGGAAAACCTAGGACATGATACTACCCTTCTAGACCTTTGAGGAGCAAATGAGACATGGGAAAGTCCTGAGGAAACTGTAAAGTTCTATAAAAGTAGAAGTGATTATTACTGTGAAAAGAGTGAGTGTCAGAAATAACCATACAATGGAGCACCATTATAATAGCCTGGAAATGATATTCACCTTCAGACACGGGAACATTCAAATCTCGCCTCATGAGGACAACTGTCTCTACCTAAGGTCCCAAGGGAAAGAACTACCAGTAAAAAACAGTGGCAATGGAAAGCAAACTTCTACTTTACTACTGGGTGGGATTTTTGACTGAAAACCCAACGTAGAGTCCTGGTTGGCTGGGCTAGAGCCCGTGGAGTGATGGGAACCTGGAGGTATCTCCTGTCTCTAGGTCCAAGCCTTCATTTTACTCTAACTTTTGGCTGGTTTCCTGTAGGCAAGAACCAGAAGTAAGAGAGTGTCAGAGATTTTACTGCTTAAGCCACATGTGGAGAAAGGAAATAAAGCAGGGCTGCCCTCAACTGCATGATATCTGATGCACAAGGTCCACACAAGGCCAGCCCAGATGCCCTACCCCACCATTTCAGACAGGCATTTCCTTCTCTGAGGAGAGCGCAGGGTGAGGGAGAGTGTTTCCTCCACCCAGAGGGAGAGAATGTGCAGTCCAGCTCCAGGTTCTAGGAGGAGCTCTGTCGTAAAGCGCACCTCGAAGAAGTTACTCACCTTCCCTGTACTTTATCCTGGCTTTTCATCCAACTTTAAAAGGTGGACAATTACACCCTTATTACTTATTTATCCCATGCAGCGGGAACTCAGCGTAAGGATAGATTTAAGGACCATACAAACATCATACTTCCTTTCTTCTGTAGATGAATAAATATATGTTCATTCTTGAATTAATTTATTGAGCAACTATTCACTTATTCAAGAAATGTATAGTGATTATCTGCAATTTTCCAACCACCGAGAATATACAGTTACATTTGTTCCCATGGAGGATCAGGCCGCAGTGGGAGAAACAGGCGGTAACCAAAGTCACAAGGGAAGACTTGTGACTTTCCTTCCTTTCAGAAGGAAAGGCAATCAAGTTCTCCAAAAGCCCCTAAGAGGGACGGCAGGCTGAGACTGAGAAGTGAGGAGCCGAGTTCTGCCTCGTGAGTGGGGTCAGTGAACTAAGCAGGGCTGTGGTGGGAGCGAGGGCGGTCACGCAGAAGAACAGTGTGCCAACATTTGATCGGCAGAGAGTGGACTGGGAGGTGTTGTTAGGCTGGCACGTACGGCTCAGCGCTGAGAGCGGGTGAAGAGAAGGAGCAGAAGCTGGAGAAGGAGGCGCAGGCCTCTGCAGCCATTCCAGTCTCACAAAGAGTTTTGATCTTCATTCTGGCCACAGTGGGAAACAAGGACGCTCCTTGTCAGTAGTGCTCACTACCTGTATACTCACGTTCAACTAATGCAAATCATCATTTATTCATATTGCTTAGAATCACAGACATAGAGAAGACATCGTAAAACATTCGGCGCAAACAACTCACCTCATAGACGAGGAAGTGAAGCAGCAAAGCACGTTATCGCAACAGGTCACAGAATCCAGGATGTCTGGGTTCTGATCCAATGCTCTTCGTGCCACTACAGCCGACTTGTAGGCGTCTTTTCTCTTACAGTCTCAGATAACGTTATGGGATTAAACCTGATTTCAATGACAAAATTCATTTTTAATACAATTATTCACTTATTTAATAAATATTTATTGAGTGTCTATGTGCCAGTCTCTGTGCTTAATAAATTATTAAATTTTAATCATGCTGTGCGTGGACAAGCACCATGGGTGGGGGGATAGCACTCTCATTTAGACTTTCATTTACCACTTGAATTGATGTCAGACAGTCACTGCAAAATTACCTATTATGGCCCAGTTCATCCAATTATCGCAGTGCCATTGAATGATCTATAGAAAAAGAAAATATTTTATAAAACTCAGGCCTAAAAAATATTTAAAGATCTTTTGTAAAGGAATTATCTCATCCCTAGTTTCTAAAGGTAGTCTTTTCTCACTATAAAAAATACAAAAAATATAATGAATAGAAAAACACTCTCGATCCCATCGCACAAAGGCAAGCTCTAATAAATATACTGGCGTATTTTTCTAAATTTTTGTCCCCTTTGTTTAAGTTTTTTTCAAATGATATCTTAAGATTTCTTTTTAAATTTAATATTTTTACAATAGCTTTTCCCAGTGTTATTAAAAACTCATTGTAAACATCATTTACCTTTTAAATATCAACAAAATGAAATGGTCAAGTTTCTCTAGATTTTTTAAAAAATTTTTGTCATCAGAAATAATACAGCAATAAGTACATTGCTTATAAAGCTTTTGCCCAAATGTAATAGCTAATAACATTTATTCTGTGTTTACTACAGGCCACACACCATGCTTTCCATGCATAATCTTAATCTCCACAATAATCTTATCAGGTAAAAACTATTGTTATTCATAGTCTCCGAATAAGGAAACCAGAGCGAAGAGAGATGAGCAAGAGGAACATCTGAGATGTAGGGAGCAATAATAATTGCCGTCTCTGCGCTGTGCTTCGTGCGCTCTCGTCCGCTCCACGCGGCAGTCCTTCTTACTGTGGCTGCCGTTTTACAGGTGAGCAGACTGAGGCGGTAGTCCAAGAAGGAGCCTCCCCAGGGGTGCACACCTCGCCCGGGCTGGAGCTGCAATCTGAACCCGTTCCACCAGCCTCCGGTGTGGACAGCTAGTAACCTGGAGGAATTTAGATTATTCCCTCGGGAAAAGTTCCCAGAAGTCGAGTTACTGCTCATGCAACATCCACTAAACCCCTTTACAATGCGTACGCGTTACACTCCAAGTACACTCCAAGTAGGCAAGTGCGAAACGGCTCGTTTATACAAAGGGCTTTTTGTTTGCTTTAAACTTGCAGACATGAAGGAGGCAGATTCTTAAAGGTTGAGCAAAATGTGCCTCTGCAGCATAGACCCCTTCCCTGATAGGTTTTAATTTAAAAACTGCACACTTAGTACCAATCCCATCTGGGCACCATCACTGTCACCGGGAGTGCCCTCCACCCTCCTGTGGCTCCCAGCGGCTTTAACAGACGCCACCCTCAGACCTGGAGGCACTGGTGCCTGAGCGGCTTTCTGCAGGGGAGGAAGATAAAGCGGAAGCAGTGAAAGGCAAGGAAGAAAGAGGCAGGAGAGAACGCAGGAGGTTCCCTTTAACAGGAGGAAACAAGTCAACCTGAAGGCAGAATATGTGAAGTAGAGGTTATACACCAGGTCTCACTCTGGGATCTGCGGTCTGGGAATTCCGGGGCAGCTGAAGCAGCTCACCCCCGGGCAGCGTCCCTGCCGCTGGGTGCGCATCCTGCCTGCACCGCGGGCAGGCAGCCTCGTGCGCCACTGGTGCGCCTCTCCAGGTAGGACTAAATATTTCTAGTCAGAATGCATGGCTCTGTAAATGCCCTGTGAAAACCCCAACTCTCGGGATGGAGTTAATTTGCCTTTGGAAAACGGTGACACTGTATTTACAGAAAGAATAAAGGGGCTTTTTATAAATAAGCTCAATACAGGTTTTAAGGCTATCAAAAAGCGCTCACAAAAAACTGTAATGATTTCAGTGTAAGTGAATCTAAAACATATGGATAAAATTTCTCCTAAACTGCATGTGCATTTTAAAAATCGCAACAAAAGATGCCTTGGGCATAACACATTTTATTTTGAGTTTCAAAAAAAGTGTGTCTATCACAGTAGCCTGTGGGTAGAGACACAAAAAAGTAAATACGACTAGCGACCAAATCGGCACCAGAACTCCGCTATCCCCAAACCTCAGATCCCCCATTCCTGTCATTTAATTTGTTGAAATATCAACTTCCGGTTCAGGATGGAACAGCCCCGCACCCTGGCTCGCTCTATAGACACAGCACCACCCATCAGGCTGCGTGGTGCACGTGGAGCCAGCATTTACAGAGTGCTCCGGCAATGCACTCGCTGTACTGACGGCGAGTGTAATTGCAAACTTTCCTTCTCAGATAATTCAAACCAGTGTTAGCAGATGGCCAAGACCTGAAAATGCAATATAACATTTAAAGAAAACAAAACAAAAGTGAGAGACTGAGAGATTTAACCGATTAATCGTAATTCTGATCTCATCATAACTCTAATTCTATCATATTAATTCTAATATCCATGCATAATTCTGTCAGTTGGGCACGCGGCATTGTTCTAGTATCCCGTAGAAGTTTGCTGAAAATAATGACGACATGGGAACTGCGTATAGGGGTTTAGCAATATACACCAGACACAAGGGATCAAAATATGAACGAATAGAGACTCTTTCCACTCCCATTTTATACTCAGTCTATAAACTTTTGCTCCCTCTAAAGTGAAGCATTTAGAGAACCTCCGCCTGTGGAGTGAGGGAGCAGGCACTGCCAACAGAGGGGGCAGGTCAGTGTGCGTGCGCCTTGATTGCTGCGTCCCTTCATCACTCAGCTGGTAGCACTGCTCACCTTGGTGGTTTGAACTCTCCTAGTCCTAACTATCGCTTTTATCTTATATTGCTTTATCCTCATTTCTCCCACAAAGTAGAGATTGTTACCCCACTTTGCAGACCTGGTGCCGGAGCTTTAGGCAGCTTAGGCATCTGAAATTTACACAGCAAGGAAAGGACAGAGCTGAGATTTACATGTGAAACTGCTTCAGCCTGACCCCAATGCCTTTGTCCGTGACCTTTGGGGGATACTTCGTTATTGTTTAGATTTACATGTTTATTTGATAGCCCTAATGTAGAGAACCCCAAGGTCAGATATCTATCCCTATGTTTCTAGTTCTTTGCTCCATGCAGGCACATAAGAGGTGCTTATTCATTCCATAAGTATTTGAGTTCCTCCTCTGTGCCAGATAGTGTCCTAGGAGAGGAAGATGTACTCATTAATAGAACAGGAGGGGAAAAAACTGTCCTCGTGTCGCTACTTGGGGAAAGACTGACAAGAGCCACAGTAAAGAAGTCATACTGTATGTTAGAAGATGAAAAGTGCTGTGGGCAAAACTTAGAACAGGACAAGAGGAGACTGGAATGAATGAATGATTTTTAATTCCTGGAGAATATATTTTCCAAATAGGAATGCCCCTCTCATATTTCTGTAGATGTATTATAGATGCACGCAAGTTAGGTTATATACAATGTTTCCACTCTTCCTATGAAAACAAAGCTTGAGACTTTTTCCTCACGTTACTTCAGTAATTTCTTTCATATTTTCTATTTTGCTCTTTATCTCATTTTGCCTTAATTTTAAAAAATTTCCGTACTTACACTGACTTCCTCTTTCATATGTACAACATTTCACCAAATATATTCTCTTCTCGTGCAGTCTCTTCAAAGCTCTACTTATCCAAAAGAAGCTTGCTGTTCCATCTAGAATACCTGAAATGTCTTAGATTTCAATAAAAATTACTAAATCAGTAATCATATCCAACTTCAGACTCTGCTACTTAGATGGCTGACCTCAAAGAGGCTGATCCTGGTGTCGGTAATACTCCCGGGTAAACGTCATCAACGTGAGAGGCACAGCCTGCATCCTTCCTATCACGGTCACTTTCAGAATCCATCGCGTGGCCAGTCTGGGGGAGAACAGCTTGAAAGAGTCCCCAGGGAAGATGATAACTCCTATGTTCTTTGACAAATGATTTAGGAGATGGACAGACATCAAAAAGAATATCGAAAATGCGTTAAATTGTTTAAAAATAAGAAACACATAAACACATCCTTTAAAAGTATTGAGAAACAAAAGCAGTAGTGCACAAACTACACATTTCCCGTTCTTGATTGACCAAATATTATTGAGTGCCTACTCTGTGCAATGAGATCTGCCAAGCATTTGAAGTCATCTTAGTCATCAAGGCATAAAACCCAAGACACATCTTTGACTTGTCCCTCTGGTTCATCATCCTCCCCCAAACTCCACCTGTTCTACCTCTGAAGTCTCTTTTTCATCAGCATCTTCCTCTCCAGTCTCATCCTCCTAGTTCATACTTTTCGCTTCCAGTAAGCACCATTGTGTAGGCTGCTATAAATCCTACTCACCTATAACTTGCTAGGATCATGCACGGAAACTCCCACTTGAAAACATTAAGTAATGGATCATTCCCCAGTGAATAATGTCCAAATAATTCAGCCTAGTATTCAGTAACCACCTGTGTCTTTGCTGAGGGGGTAAACAGTCCCTGTCTTTCTATTCAAATCCGTTCACAGCGTATTCTCCTCACATTCTTCTTTCAGGTTTTCAAGAAACGAACATAATTCTGCAGTCAGAATGGATAGCTGTATTTACATCTATAGTTTTTCTATTAACTCTTAAATCATTGCCCTGAAACGGGTTGACCTTAATGTTGCTGCTCTGTCATACTGAAGCAGGGACTGCACCAGCACACATCCCATGCTCTGGCAAAGCAGAACCCAGAACAAGAAGGGCTCAGACTGGCCCTGCAGATAGGAATGTAGGTAACCAAGCTACCCGCGCTTCAGTGGTCCTCAGAGGAAGGCCTTAAGACACCAGTCTGCAGGTGTGGATGTGAGTGGGTGGAGGCGTGGGGTGGGGAGGAAGTGGCTGTGCTGTGAGTGTCCTATACCAGAAAAAGCTCGTAGCTACTGGAAACTTTCTTGCTACATTTGGGCCCAAGCAAGACATCCCATTCTTCTCTCTTCACCCTAAAGGAGCACGTCAACTCCGCTTCTACCTCCATAGGGATTTCAAACACATCTGAGAGAGTCAGAACTCCAATAAGCGAGGTACAGTGAAAGAAAGCTTCCCGTTGCACCTCTGGGAATGTGGCATTTTATTAACAGCACTCATCTGTAACGTGGGACGGTGTGGGATATGCGGGGAAATTTCTATGGTTTACCTAAAGAGGTTTGTCCCACAGGGAACCACAGGGTTTTACAAATTCCATCATTTAACCAGGAGATCGACTTCACCTGTTCTCATTAGAATCAACACAGAAATGGACATGGATGCGAGAACAAGGTCAAAGCCCAGCAAGGACCTCGTCTTCACGGTTGTCTGACTTCAAGGCTGGCTGTGTCAGATCAGTGTGCAGCTTGGCAGTCTTGAGCATTTTTTTTTTCTAATCAGAAAGCATCTTTTGGAGCACAGGGAATTCTTGTATATAGTCTCTTTCTCCTTCTTTTCCAAAAAGTCATTTATTTTTCTAATGGGCTGAAATACCTTGGGTATGGCTCAGATAATATGTGGGCACCTGGGCTCTGAAAATTGTTTTTCAGAGGGCTCTGAACTCCAAGGGCTCTGACTAAGGATAAAACCCAACTACAGAGAAGTGAAGTTTTCTTGACTCGAAAGGAGCAGCCATGGGTCAGGTGGGAACAATAGTGAATGAGGGGCAGAGTGGGGGGAACCAGCCTCCCACACCCCCAACACAAAAATGCCAATTAAGGAAACACCTCTGCACAAGAGACTCTTTACCAAATGGAAATAAGACATAATAACAACTCAGACCCTGCTGTGGAGCGGCAGGGAAGGTAATCAAAACGGCCCAGAGCACAGAAAAACGGCCACTAGAGTGATGAATGTCCTTTGAAAGCAGCTGCCGAGAATTTCAAGATGCGGAAGAATGAGGAGACAGCTATAAATGTGCAGTACGAGAGGAAATGCACCTCAACCTTTCAGGAATAGGGCCTGCTCTACTCAAAGAAATCAAGAGTAAAATTAATTTTAAGGCCAGAGTTCCATTGGAGGACTGAGGAGAACTGCACATTCTGTCAATCAGGGGAAAGACGCATGCTAAATAACATATTTTTCTCAAGTTATTTTACAAGTGGCTATCGTTAGCGTCAATGTTAAAGGGATAGAAAAATCACTTAACGATTCATGTATTAACTTAATAAACACTGAGTGAGAACCTGCTGTGTAATGTACTAGGGGCTGGGCAGTGGGAAACCAGGAAGACAGGGCTTTTGTCCCTGCACTCCAAGAGCCCGTGGCCTAGTAAAGATCAAAGTGTTAAAATGATTCTTTTATGTGTCTCCTGGGCTTCCCAACTGGTCAGTTAACAGTGAACCCAAGTTTCTTGGTCAGCAGTAATTAACCTTTTCGGAGAGACACATCATGCCGCAGTGACCCTGTGGTTTCGAATCCTGTCTCTGCCACTTAGTGGTTGTTTGCCGCTTAACGGGGTTTCTCAACCTCAGCGCTAGTGACACTTTGGGCTGGATCATTCTTTGTTATAGAGGCTGTCCTGTGCACTGTAGGATGCTTAGCAGCATCCCTGGCCTCTAGTCACTAGATGCCAGTAGCACCTCTTCAATTGTGACCACCAAAAATGTCTCCAGACATTGCCAAATAGCCACCCCTTTAAGAACTGCACCAGCACACAAGACTAAAGTCAAGAAACCAACTCTGCTGCTACTTACTTTCTTTGTCCCTCCATAAAAAGAGGAGGTTGAACTGAATTATCAGCAGTCCCTAGTTCTGAAACTTGAAAGGTAGCGTGTTGCCGTGAAAAGACCATGGACTTTGAAGTGTGGTCGGTCTTTAGAGACCAGTTCCATCAACTTCTGGCTGTCAGCTTCGGGTAAATTCATTACCCTCTTTGAGCCTTGGGCTCCTGTCAAAACACTTAACTTACAGGGATGATATAGGAATATGAAAGATGTGTATTAAGTGCCCAGCCACGGGAGGCCCTCCACAATCTATAGCTAAAATAAACTGTGATTCTCAAAAACTAGCCTTTCTGACCTAATCTGATGATCACGTGATTCCATAGGTAAATGTATTAATGAATAGGAGCCACCAGCTGCTCTAACAGTCCCGAAGTGTCAATGGCATAACACAGCGCTGTAGGAAGTCCAGTGTAGACGTTCCTGGTGGGCTCTGCTCCAAGGAGTGAATCCAGGATCCAGGCCACTATGTCGTTAGCACCACCTCTGAGCCTGTGGTCTCCAAGGTCATCACAAATGCGGAAAACACACAGACACTCCTTCTCGGCCTGGAGCTGACATATCACTTCCTCTCACATTCCACTGGCCAGAAGTAGTCACCCCATATCACCTAGACACATGAAACTGTGGAGGGCAGACAGCTCTTTCTGCCAATTAGGCACTAAAAAAAATTCTAATGCCGACTTTATTACAAATAGTTCATAAGATGAGGGAAACTCAGGAGAAACAGTCTAAGATAGACATCTTAAGTGGTTTAGAAGCTTCCACTTGTGTTACAAATAAGATTGAATCATAAACCCCTTATGAGGAAACTAGAAATACACTACCCACAGCTATAGAGCAGGTAGGTACGTGGAGGGTGGTTCAACACAGCGTCTAAAGAAACTTTCTTTGCCATCAGTATAACTTCTCAAAATAGTGTTCTTATCTTTTATTACTCTTGAACTGTTAAGTCTAAATTCACAATGGGGTAATTTTTGGTAGGAAATTGATATAAATATACAGAAAATAGTAACGATAAAGTACATCTTTAATGAGCTGTTTTAGGCATATATGTTAATGGGTAGGTCTATGTGGCTTCTTTTTTATAAAACGAAGGTTATGAAACATGACTGATAAAATCATTTTGGTGAGTATATTAGTTTGCTAGTAATAATAATGACAACGGCTGCCATAATAAATTACCACAAAATTAGTGGCTTAAGATGCAACAATGCAAATTTATTATCTTACAGTTTTGGAGGTCACAAGTCCTAAATGGGTCTCACTGGGCTAAAACCAAGGTGTCGGCAAGACTGCATTCCTTCCGGAGGCTCCAGAGTGAAGGCTGTTTCCTCTCCTTTTCCAGCTTCTAGAGGCTGCCTGCATTCCTTGGCTCATGGTCCCGTCCTCCACCTTCAAAGCCAGAAAGAGCATCTTCTGCTTCTGACTCTGTTTCCCTCTGCTTCTTTGTCACATGCCATACCAGGAAGACATAGCTTCTCCCCACTCTGACCCTTCTGGCTTCCTCTTATAAGGATCCTTGTGACTACATTGGGACCACCTGAATAGTCCAACATTATCTCTCCATCTCAAGATCCTTAACTTAATCACAGCTGGAAAGTCCCTTTTACCATGTAAAGCGCCATATTCACAGGTTCTGGGGATTTGGACATGGACATCTTTGGAGAGCCTTAGTCAGCTGACCACAGTAGGTCAAGTAAGTGATACTATTATTGCAACAGCTCATTTATATATTAAGTATAGAAACATCACACAGTCCTTCCTTTAGTTTAATTAAACAATAAGTGATAATGATGATGATGATGTTGATTATGATGATAAGTGTACTTTTAGAATACTGTAATACAAATAATGTGATATGAAAAACCTAATCTTCAAACAATCTCAGAAGAAGGGTCCAGCTTCCAGCAGCAGTGGAGAGTAGGTTGGTTGGACTATCCCCTAGAAAACAATTATAAAACCTAGACAAAATATTTCAGACGCAGTAATGGAGGAGACTCTACATTTGAAACACAGGAAAGCAGTGGTGAGATTTATGGATTTGCAGCTTTTTTCTGATGGGCATTCTCCAATCCACGTGTGGCCCAAGACAGAGCATCTGGAAAGTTAAGGTGAAATCTTGGGAGAGAGGGAGCCACTGAGAAGTGAACACCAAAATCTGCAAATAAATTCTGCCTGAATCACTGGTGGACTGCTAAATACATATGTTCAGGCAACATCCCAGGAGACCCCACAAAAAACACAGCAGCTAAAAATGGAGAGAACCGAGTGTGAATTTCAGCAGCTGCCAACTGCAGAGGAGATGGAGGTTGGAGTTTGAGTTCAGCCAAGTTCACTGCCTCCTGGAACAAATTCAGCATCTTCAATGAAAAAAAATACGGAGTCTCTACAATATGTCATTCTTAACATTCAGATTACAATTTTAAAAATCAATAGGCATGTAAAGAAACAGAAAAATGTGACCCAAATCAAGTCAAAAAAATGTCAATAGAAACTAAACCCAAAACGTTCCAGATGTTGAGATGAGCTGACATGAACTTTAGGGCAGCTATTACAAATATGTTTAAGGACCTACAAGAAAATACACTTTAGGGAATTAATGATTGGGGAAACCAAACAAAAACTCTAAAGGTGAAAAACACAATATCTGAGATTAAATGTTAATGGACAGGCTTGACAGCACAATGGAGGCAACAGAAAAAAGATCAATAGGAATAATACAATCTGAAGAAGAATGAGAAATCAGGCTAAAAAGATAAGCATAGCCTTAGTAAACTGTGGGAGAATGCCAAACAGCCTAACACGTGGGTAAATTCAGTCCAAGAATGAGAAGAGAGAGAATGGGGCAGAAAGTAGAATATTTAAAACAATAATGGCTGAAAATTTTGATAGTGATAAATATGACCTAATAGATCCAAGAAACTCAATAAAACTCGAGCAAAATAAATAAGAAGAAAACTACAATTAGGCCTACCATAAATCTTACTGAACCATACATTTTCTAAAATCCAAATTAAAGTGAAAATCTTCTATGCACCCAGAGAGAAATAACACATCACACACAGAGGGAGAAAAGGCAGGAATGATGCTGACTTCTCGTCAGAAATGATAGAAGCCAGAAGACAATAAAACTATATTTTTTAAGTGCTAAAAGAAAAATGTCAACCCAGAAATCAATACCCAGGGGAAAATATCCTTGAAAAATGAGAATAAAAAAAGATATATCAGATAAAAAAGAAAACTGAGATTTTTCACCAATAGATCTGAAGTATAAAAACTGCTGAAGGGAAGTTGTTCAGGCCTGAAGTAAATAACACCAGATAGATGGCACATGAAGGAATAAAGAACACCAGATATGACATATATTTCTGTAAATATAAAACATGGTAAATAGGTTTCTTTTTCTCACAATTTACTTAGAAGACATACTACTGTTTAAACCACAAATTAAAACAGTGTATTGGGGTTAACAGTGTTTGCACACATACTATATATTATCACTGCCTCCTGGATAACTAACATGAAAGTTGTATTGGAGAACCCTGGCCAGTGACATAAGGCAAGAAAAATAAGTGACATATTGAAAGAGAGAAGTCAAACAGTCTTTATTCACAACTGCTGTGATTGTCGATGTAGAAAAAGAATCTTCAGAACAACACAAGAAGGAATAAGATCACAAATATGAGGTCACCACACAAAAAAAAGTGGTATTTCTCATTCTAACAACAGAAAAAGGGAAATCAAATTTAAAAAATTAATTTACAGTAGACTTAAAATAATAAAATACATATAAATTTAACAAAAATGAGCAAGCTTTTATATTTAAAGTAATTTAATATTAAATCTAATCAGTGATAAAGATATATTTTGTAGTCCATAAAGCAAACAATAAATAATGCAAAAAAATAGATAAAATAAATTTAAATAAATTTAAAATGGAAGGCAAACATATTCGATTAACTCAAAAGATGGTAGGAAAAAAACTGTCAGGGTAGCAAAAATCAGACCAGACCTCCTCCCCCGAAAAAACCAAGTAGCAATATAGTAGACCTAAATGCACCCATATCGATGATCACCTTAGATATAAGTGAACAACACTTCAAATGGAGTCAAACGAGGATAGAAGTCGACAGAGCTAAATTTACAATTAATTCAGGGCCCAAAATTAACCTGCTTTGTAAAAATGGAGTCAATACAGAATTGTATGTGTTGACATTATTTTACACAGCATCAACGTGGTGAATAGAGTTTCATTAAATAATATGCTAAATAAATAGCATAGTAACGTGCAAATCCCAGACAAACATTTGGAATTTTTGAGTCTTCCTAGTGGGTTCAGTCCATTATTTAATAGAGAATACAGCATCAGAGGAGTTTAAGTTCTCCCACTGCTATTCACAATGTTAAATCCAAGATGTAAGGGGGAGCGAGAGCAGAGAGACAGCCTCCGGACAGCACTGAGCCTATGGAACCACAGTAACTAGAGGGCCCAGCCCCACCTCTCCCTCCCGGAGTCACTCACCCCCCGTTGCATCAAAGGCTGTACCCATCTTCAGAAAAGGAAAGTGGACCCAGAAAAGGGCGGAAGCAGCATTAAACAACACGTATATAGGAGAATTTTTAAAATAAGAAATGTGGAGAAGACAAACTTTTAGGTCCTGACAGCACGCATCAAAATGTTAGAGAAGGAGAAAAGTTAACCAGTGCCTCTCTCTGACACTTTGAAAAGTTCAGTAGATTCATGACGGATTGAAGAGACAAAAATACAGCCTCATTATTTGAAAAAGGGCAAAGCCACCAACCACTGACCTCCAGCCAGCAAGTGTAACATAGATGCCAGAACAACCTGGAAAGTCTGAGCCGGGAGGCGGTGGCAGAACCCATGGCAAAGCAAGGTGGGTTAAGGCGACTGGGCAGGAGCAGTCACACTGAGATGACTGGAGGAGCCTTTTGAAGGCATTATTGCAGTGAAGAATAAAAACACTGCTTCTTCCAAGTAGCGTTTGACCATGTTCTACTTCACTGATTCCAAGGTGAGCAGTACAAGATCAGATGACTGAGTTTGAGTCTAAAAGATAACTACAGAGAAACGTGCTTCAACTCCCCATAACTTGAATTTGGGGGAACTTAGGTAATTTTAAGGCTTATTCTGAAGCCATCAACACAGCTGAGCGCCAGAAACATTTCCTGGTGACCTAATATTAATTGTTCAAGGTAAGCATCACTTAATGAAGAGAAAACGCAACTAGCACTATCAAGTGCTTGTGTGTTCAAAGTAAAAACCCTCGTTCTTCAGAGGCTGTTAACCCAGGGAAGGCTACAGAGAGACTCCTAGGCCAGTAGGCAAAGAGCCTAGAAGAGTCCACTCCCACCCCACCCCACACCCATGCACACCATTTCATTGTCCACACAAGAACTCTCCAGTTTCCACCACCCCCACATGTCTAAAATCTCCTTCTCTCCCTCCCACCAGCACAACAAGCCTCAATTTTATAGTCGACTAGGTTAGGTATCATTTGTGAACTCTTTCACGTCGGTCCAATTTCTAATTGTATCTAAGGAGCAAATAACATTTTATTAGGTGCTAAGTTTGCTAACTCCGTGAGCTACAGCCCCCACTTCTATTTCCCTTTAGTCCCATGTCACCACTCTTGGGAGCGTCTGGAGCTCGCTCCTCTCTGAGTTGTAGAATTTCTTGCCCTGGCTCAATTCTCCACTTTGTATAGTAAGAATTGCAGCATTAACTGAGCAATTACTATGTACCAAGACTTCACACAGCTACCCATTTAATACACTAAGCAATCCTCTGGAGATGGCGTTATGACTTTTATAAAATCAGAAAACTGAGCCACCAAGTAATTAAAACTTTTGCACAAGGTGTTCTAATTTTTTACTCCATTTTATTCAACAATAATCAGCACACGTGGTCTGTATTGAGCACTGTGTTCAATTCCTGATCTACCAAAACAAACAACTTAAAGAAGGTACCTGAACTCCTGAAACTTACAATCTAGAAAAGAATAGAAAAGCCTAAAAAACACCAGCTATAGGACCTACGACAACTTTTTAACCTGTCTCCTTTCTTCATCTCTAAAAAGGAAAAATAATAATACCAATGTTAATAACTACCTCTTAAATTTTCAGATTTAAAAAGCTGATGCATAAAGTACTAAAATAGCACGTGTTATTTAGTGCTAAATGAATATGAGATGGTAGCAGTAAGAACAGTGGTAGTAGCAAGCAGTAGTTGTGGCCAAAGCAGTAGCAGTGGTAGTTGCAACAGCAAAGGTTGCAGTAGTGGGAGAGTAGGAGAGGTAGCAGTAGTAACAGTAGTACTTGTAGCAATAATAATAGTAGTAGTAGCGATAGCAGAAGTGGTAGTAACAGTCATAGTAGTAGTAGCCACAGCACTAGTGATGGTGGTAGCAATAGTAGTAGTAGCAGTAATGACAGTAGTAGTAGCTATAGCAACATAAGTAGTAATTTTACTACTAGTAGTAGCAGTAGTGATAGCAGCAAGTAGCAGCAGCAGCTGTAGTAATAGTGTTAGTATTACTAGCAGTGGTGGTGATTATGGTAGTAGTAGTAGCAGTAATGACAGTAGTAGTAGCTATAGCAACATAAGTAGTAATTTTACTGCTAGTAGTAGCAGTAGTGATAGCAGCAGTAGCAGCAGCAGCTGTAGTAATAGTGTTAGTATTAGTAGCAGTGGTGGTGATTATGGTAGTAGTAGTAGCAGTAATGACAGTAGTAGTAACAATAGCAGCAGCAGTAGTAATAGTAGTGGTAACAGTAGTGATAGCGGTGGTGGTAGTTGTCCTAATAGTGATAGCAGGAGCAGTCTGTGGGCTGGCACTGCCCTCTAGTGGCTACAGTTAGGGTTGCTGGGCACCAGACCTAGAGTGAGTGGTCAATTGGGAGCCTGCAGAGTCCCTTTCTTCTCTTTCTCCATCCCACTTCCTTCTTCTTCTCCCCAAATTTCCCTGGGGCCTTAGGACTGCTTTCTCCTGGGCAGGGATAATTCAGTTCAGAAATATAGTAGTAGTAGTAGTAGTAGTCAAAGTAGTAGTAGTAGTAGTAGTCATAGTCATAGTAGTAGTAGTAGTAGTAGTAGAAGCTGCAGCCTAAAGGTAAGCACAAAATGCAATGGAAACCCATGGAGCAGATGCACAGAATCCAGACTTTGGAAGGTTAGAGAAGACTTCCCAGATGAAGTAAAATTTAAGTTGGTGGCTGGAAGGTGAGTAGAATTTTCCAGGCAACTAACAGTGTTGGTGGAAGGGAGAGAAAGTGCATGACACACACTAGACGCTGACAAGTGTCCAGAGGGGCTGCTCACAGGTGAGAGGGTGTCACAGTCAGAGGTGAGGGTGGAAAGGGAGCAGAGGTCGGGCCTCAGAGGGCTCTACGGCCATATAGGAGCTGGGCCTTTTTCAATGGTACCTACTGTCGTCATGAGAATCCCTGAAGTCAAGAAGGAAGGGTCTTATGATTTATGGAGCCCTTATTGGACACCAGGCTGTGCTTAGCACTTTGCGCTATTATATTTAGTCCTCCCCACTATCACACTGTTTCTACAATGTTTCTCTGCCTCCATGGAACACGTTAGCTCAAGAACACATACAAGGATGTCTGCACACCTGCACACGTCCTCCTCCTTCTCCTCCTATTACTACTGCTACTGTTGCTGCTGCTACTACGTATGCATTTAGAGTAACATTCTAGGAGAGACTCAGCTTACCTAGTTTTATCCACTCTGTCACGTAATTCCTTAACTGCAAAAGTAAAGACTGGTGCAGCAGGCAGCACTAAGATGGCCCAGTGATGCCCACCTCCTGGGACTCACAGCTTTGTGTAAACCCCTCCCCTTGAGTAACTGCTTCTAACCAACAGAACATGGCAATGTTGAGGGGGTGTTGGGTCTGTGATTAGCTTACAAAAGATTGTGACTTCTATCTTGCCAGCAGATGCTCTTTCTGTTTGGGCTTTCATGAGGCACCTGCAGTGTTGGAGAAGCCCATGTGACAAGGAGCTGAGAGTAGCCTCTGGTCAACAGCCAGCAAGGAACTGAGGTCCTCAGTCCAACATCCTGGAGTAAAGTAAAGCCTTGGAACTGAGCTTATACGCAGATCTTTCCCTGATAGAGCATTCAGATGAAACCACAGCCCTAGCCAACACGTTAATTGCAGCCTGTGGAAGAGTGTAAAGTAGAAGAGCCAGCTAAGCCATGTGCAGACTTCTGAGCCACAGAAACTGTGAGACAATAAACATGTGTTGTTTTAGGCTGCTGAGTTTGGGGGTAATTTGTTACACAGCAACAGATAACTAATACAAATAGCCTACCTAATTCAGATGTTATGTAAATTGGAATTTCATGAAGACAGTAAAAGGATTAAAAATTACTAAACCCACAAGTCTGGTATAAGAAATATACTCACTAATTTAAACATAATTGCATGCAACAAATGACAAATGGTATCAGCAGGGTTTCGATATTAACTTCCATTCCATCCCCAATAAAGAACTGTTTTCAAAAATTCATCAGGTGCGATTATGATTAACAGTCTGCTCTGGTCCTCTCCAAGTTCCTTTCTCTCCATGCTACTCCAATGCTGCATGGCCAGCCCCACCCCCCAGGCTTTCCTTGAACCCATTTCATAAATAGGTCTGGACCTATTTATATTCTTGGAAAAAGTCTCCTTTTATAGACTGAATCTTTGCCAGTGGAATTCCTAAGGTGGGTTTGCTTTTCTCCAGAAATGCTCTCAGAATGCCTGCCACTGCTCCTCTGTCCCTCGGAGGATTCCCCCCAGTGTGCTCGTGTGCTGCTGTCCCCTCGCTCGTGTGAATGCCCAGGACTCAGCCTTCACCCCCTGTTCCGAGCTGCGTGGAACCCTCTAGCAAAGCCTAATGGATGGGGGAACTTTTTATCTACTCACTCCTCAATAGACACATTGGGGTCTGAAATTAAAGAATTTTTTTCTCTGCTCTGTCTCAGCTATTCTCCAGCACTCCCTCATCTTTTTACTCCTCCCTACATACACACACACACACACACACACACACACACACAATCTGGAGACCAATGTGGACCTTCCTGTGAACTATCACTAACCATTCTCTGGGACTGCAACAGCTCAAGACTGGTACTTAACCCAAGGCTATATTATGTTGGCTGCATTAGTATTATACCATAACCTCACAAACAGGCTGTTAAGACCAGACATTTTACTTATAGAATAACATTTACGTTAGAGAATAACATAAAAATACATACCTAAGTTAATTGGGTGATGTAGCCTATGAGTCATAAAAAGGATCATTTTATTTGGGGGAAAGAATCATATATTGTTACCCTTGATACTTCTTAACTTTCCCGACATGCGTTTTACAAGTGAAAAGCATAATTGTTATTAAATAAAACAGAGTATGGTTTTAAATATGCAAATCAAAATAGCTGTCAAGGGCCCTATCATTGTCTTGAAAAGTTGGTCTCTGGGCCCTGTTATTGCCAAGAATGTACATTTGTTTTGATAGTCACAGTGTTCTTGACTAACATTGATCACTCTTTTTAACTCTCTAACGTGTAGTCATGGCTGTCTAGACTTACAATCCAAATACTCACCAGATTTTCAATCAATACCGGTTAATACATTTCCAATTCGAAGCAAAGAAAAATGGCCAAGTGAATTATCTGCAATTTTCAAAATTTATAATGGACATTTGTATGCTGTCTCTCCTCTGCTGGGTCAGAAATGTTATCCATTAAGCCTCATCAAGTAGTGAATGCCACTTACTGGAATCCTTTGTAAAACTGTAGTAAACATGGCAAACATCTCCCTAGTTAGGTACTACTCCAGGGCTTCGGCTGTTTTAGTTCACTTAACCCTGGAAATATCACTACGAGATTAAGGGATATTATTAACATCCTCATTTTATAGGTGAGGAATGTAAGCAAAGAGGGGCTAAGTACCTTGCCCAAAGTCACACAGCTAATACTTGGTGATTTGAATCTAAGCAAGCTGGTTTGAAAGTTGATGTGTTTAACCACCTACTATAATACCTATTTGATCTGTTTGATCTGATTAAGACTTTTAGCTGTATTGTTCATTTTAAAGAGAGAGAGAGAGCTAGAGAAACTGAGAGACAGAGAGCAAGAGAGAGGGAGAGAGAATGAATAGGAATTAGAAATCATTTAAGAGATGGGCCTGATTCCATCTCTTGGCTCAATCGCTGGATCCAATGAGGACATCCTTGTGAAAGGACCAAAGGCATTAAAGAGGCCTAGTCGTGAAGATAAAATCACTGTTCTACCAGGAAGCAGTAGGATATTACATCATTTGACAGAAGTTGGGACAGAAAGGGAAGGACTAAAAAGGAACAGAGAACTATAAAAAGAGCCACAGTGGCTTCAGTTACAGTCATGGCTGAAAATGAGTGCCCCAGATCCTTCATTGTATGTAGGTAGTTCTGAATCTCAACATGACCCAGATACCATAAATCAAGTTTCCATATAGCCTAAACTTAAACCCAAAAGCCATAGTCTTAGGATGCTTCATCTGGGCATCTGCCATGGGATGACGCGATTGCCAAACGCTGCAAAGAACGGGCTAAGAAACTGACTTGCACAATGACATACCTGTTAGCCGAAGACCACGTTAAAATGGTGTTCCTACACCATGTTCTGAGTAGATCAACAGTATGAGCCTACACCCCAACGAGCAAAACAGGTCCTACCTGCCCCCAAAGTAGAAGGCTTAGTGCAATAGCCATTTAGTGGAACCTTTGCAAAAGCCAACATAGGAGAAAGGAAACAAAACAAATACAAGTGAGAAATAGCCTGCAGTTCTGACAGAGAGCCACAAGGAGCTGTGTAAACAAAGGAGCGACAACGTTAGCCGAAGCACTCGGTAAACAATGTGGTTTTACACACACGAGTAAAACCTCTTATGAGAATTGGATCTGCTTGGCTTTGGCTCAATTCAGAAGAGGTGCTTAAAGAAACTTATAATTATGACCAGAAGATTCTACCAAGAAAAGTATTATTTTAATAGACTTGGCCAAAAGAAATTTAACTTTTATAAGAAATTAACAACTCTTTCTCATGAGCTGTGAAATGAATACTTTTCATACAGTTGTGAAGGATATTTTTCTTGGTATCTCTCAATATGTTCCTACCTGTTTTACCTAATTTTATAGTTTGCCACTTCACAAAGCAAGAAACATGAGATTCAGCTGTATCATTAACAAAATGTAAATAGTCTTCTGTTTCACAAAACTATTATGTAAAGGAAATAGAGCAATGTTTATGGAAAAGCTGGACATTTATTTCTGGTACCCATTAACTGTTCATTTACTCATTCATTCACTCATTCATTCATTCATTCTCAGATTGCAGATAAAGCAACAAAGGCTTAATAAAGTAAATTTCATATGTATTTTTCAATCCATCTTTCACTTTATCTCCCTATAGTACCATTTGACCTGAAATTTCTATCTTACATTTGAGTGAAATGTCTGTATTCTCTCTCAGATGACCTGCAGCAAAACTGTATGGACTAAATGTTTACAACACAATAACACTTTTCCAGAATAAAAGTGATTATACAAAGGACTATTCTAATAAATGCTTTTGGAAGCCTTGAAATGCACCTCCAATCAACAAGCAGTTAGATAATCATTTAAACTAATCTCTGGTTATTTAAAGAAAATTAAAATGTGTGATATTCTTTAATTCTGTGAAGCAGCATTCAATTTCCATTGTAGTACGTGACAAAGGCTCTAAAAGCTATTGCATTTTGTAGCTACTAGTTCCTTACAAAGTTTTATCTTGCACAGATGGCACGATATAAAACTGTTAAGATCATTATTTATTTCAAAATATTTCAATTGAGAAAACAGAGAGACAACACATCTGCATTTTAAGAGTGTCCTAGGGCAGAAAGAGAATAACAGCATCTAACATTCCTAATTTCAAATAAAACTTTTCATAAAGGACATTTTAGAAATAATTATAAACATATCAGTTATTCAGACAATAAGATTTCAGTCTTACAATAAATGGCCCAGGGTCTTATTGACATAAGAAATTGCTGTTTCCATCTGAAATCTTTCATATGCTTCTTAGTATGCATTAGTGCATCAGATCTGAACACAGAAAATATCAATTTGTATCCACCTCTTGAATTTAAAAACACACATGATATATCGATATATTTCTCTTGTAACATCTGGAATTAGTTCTTCCACAGTGGTTGACGTTATAGTTAAAATCCGATTAGTTCACTCTTTCATTTAAAAACCCCGTTGGCTGCATATTGCCGATAGCAGGGTTGGCAGACCTGAAGGCCAAATTTGGCCAGCTGCCTGTGTTTATATAGTCCTTGAGCTAAAACTGGTTTTACGTTTTTATAGGACTGTAAAAAAAATAAAAAGAAGAAGAAAATGCAACAGAGACTGAATATGGCCCACAAAGCTTATACTATTTGCTATATGACCCTTTATAGAAAACGTTTGCCAACATTTGGTCTACAGAATAAAAGTTGAATTCCTGGTCTTGCCATCCAGGACCCCTCCTAAGTGAGCCCAGCATATTTGTCTAGGCCTAATCCTCCACCCAACCCCCCAAGCCATGTTCAAGTTGCTATTACTGCACAACAGTTTACCCCAAAATGTAGGAGCTTCCAACAACTACTTTATTATACTCATGCTGTGGGTTAAGGATTGGAGGACACAAGAGAAAGACTTCTGTCTGTGCCATAATGCCAGGGGCCTCAGCTGGGAACACACAGGGCTGGGGGCTCCACAACTTGGAGCCGGAATCATCTAGAGGCATCTTCACTCACATTTAATGCAAGGACAGGGAATGCTGGCTGTCAGCAAGGACCTAAGCTGGGCTGTTGACCAGAGTCCCTATGTGCAGCCCCTGCAGTGGCCTGAGCTTCCTCACAGCATGGTGAACTCGGGGTAGCCAAACATTTGACATGGTGGCTCAGGGCTCCAAATGCGAGCGAGTGTTCCAGAAAACAAGGCAGGAACTGCATCATCTTTTCTGATCCACCCTTGGAAGTTATGCAGAATAATCCCCAGCACGTTGTAAGGCTTATAAGCAAGAGATAAACCCAACTGTATGCAGAAGGAGGAAAAGTTGACCCTGCTTATTAACAAGAGGAAAGCCAAAGATTCCACAGATGTGAGTCAAACCCTACAAGTCATTCTCTAAATCTACTGTTTTCTAAACATGTCATCCTTCCTGATCAAGGCCTTGCACACCTCTTGCTTCTATGTAAACTGTCACTGCCTTAATTCTTTCCCTACCTCATTCCTGCACGTTCATTTAGACTCAACTCCAATGTGACCACTAATGTAAAGCTTCTCCCTTAGTGTCTGCCCACAGACAGCTTACAAACTAAGAAGAGAGACATAATATATATCTGAAAGAATGACTAACAATTTAAAGCTAAAGAATAGATGTTAAATAAAGAGATCAACATTTCTGAAAAAGTTGGTTCTGCAAAAACTTTGCCTTATGAAAAAGGTTCCATGCTTGCATTGCATCGTTCCTGCTTCTTAGTGTTTTTGCTGCTAAAATGTGCCAAAGCAAGAAGAGAAGAGTGGGGCTCATTCCTGCTCACTCTGACGTTGAGTCTGGAAGCCTTCGAGGCCCAACCCCCAGGGCACGTGGCTTAGCAATGTAGAAATTAAACAGCTGGAGCACGTGATGGTGAACTGAAATAATCATAACCTTGGTGTCTGGGAGCAGGGCCCTACTGGGGTTGAGATCTGACCCTAAAAGAACGATTTCAAGTGACTACACCATCAGCCAGAGAGAGATGAGAATGATGGTGGAGGGATCAGACTCCAGGACCACACCTGAAAGGAAAGAACCTGTGAATTTATGTGACTGAGTAGCCTGGGGGTTCCTTGGGTAACTTGAGATTAATGAGGGCTGCAAGAGGGAAATATTGTGGGATCATCTTATGCCATTATTTAACTTACTCAAATTCAATTCACATTTGATAAAAGGGAAAATTTACAATCCCCTTCTTTATCCCTTTGCTCTTCCCTATTGAACTATCTGAACTGATCCTGGCAACCTCTCAAGCCCTAGAAAGGGAAAACAAAACACAAACACAGTTCTGGACTCCAGTCCTAGCAACCTGAGGACACGGCAAGGTTTGGTTTTGTCTTGGTTGTGACTTCTAACCAGAGTAGCATCTTTATCCTCCATGCCAACTTTACCATCTAAGTGAAGTGTGATTCCATCACTGGGCATGTGCAGGTCTATGTAATTAATGAATGAAACCAAAGAGATGTGGCCATATTTGCAGAGCAGGTCACATCCCATACTAACCATCTGAGGGCTGCTAAGCACTGCTGTTCAGACAAGATCTGCCCGATGAGGGGGTCGTGTTGAACACAACGTGCAACCAGGAATGGACTCAGTCTTTTAAATTGGGTTTAAATTTCCCTCCTGTTTCCACAGCAAGCAAAATACTTATGGCATTAAGTAAAAGACAGCCAGACAGGCTACATCTGGAAAGACGACAGAGACTTTACCGCCGTCTCAGCCTTCACTGGTTATTTGTAAAGTTCTACTCAACTTTTAGCAGGCCTTATTTGAATGTTTTCCATTACGTAGAAATGAAACAGAAAGACAAAAAGAAACATCATTGACAATTCCACGTTTTCCTAAATCTAAGAACTAAGTAATAAATGTCTTGAAATAAAGAGTATTTCTTTATCCCAACTCAATCTCTAATCCCATAGCTAAGGAAGATAAGGGATTATGTGCATAAAACGGGAAAAAAGGTACAAATAGAGGTGAATACAAAGTGCAAGGGAGAAGTGATGATGAAGCAACTGCATTTTAAGGGGCTCTATTTTTAAAAGACAAACAAATTTTATTTTGCCCAAATTTTTACCTGAATGTTTGGTGGGAACAACATAAGCAGTAGGCCGCCTGCTTCTACCTGTCTGAAGTGGATATGCATTAGTACTCCTGCACTACAGAAATAGGGCAACCACTGTTAATTGCAAACTGAAGGGAAAAAGCATTCCTACCCGGGTGGATCCACCAGGTGCTCTCATACAGGTTGAGTGAAAGTGCATAAAGAAAGAAATTTGCTGAGTTGGGGCCCCCACCTTCGCCAATAATACCAGGAAAAGCTCTTGCAATAAAACAGAGCAGGGCTCCGAGTTGAAGGTGGCAATTATGAACGTGAAGTGCCCTGCCCACTGAGGGGTTTCTCTGGATCAGTAATGACCGCAGGAATCAGTGGGTGAAAGCCAGCATGTTATTTATGTTTCCATAACCGCCCAGTTTCCCGGGGAAGGCTAGAAATGCACGTCACAAGTCCCCGTTGCTATGGAAGCCATATTCTTACTTAGTAACTTTATGTTTTATCGTCTTCTACAAGTATAAGTCTGCAGTAGTCATTCGGAAGTTACTTCAATAGAACTTTGTTTCTAACATTCATGTTGGTAGAACTAGGGACATCATTTGACCCATAAAATAACCAAATACTTGGTGTAACAGGTGCTATTGAAGGTAGTTTTTTTTTGGTTTAATTCTTTTTTCTTCCCCATCCCCTCCTGTGTGTCTCACCCTCTGCAACCAGAAATGTCTTCCAAAAGACTCTACTCTCTTTCCATGTTCTATCTACAGTTGAGGATCACACATGGTCTCAAACAAATAAGTGTTTATGTGCATAAACACACCCACATGCACTTTTTCAGTGTGTACAAGTAGCAATAACATTATCGTCATAACCTCTGAGAAGTAAATGACAGCCCTTGTACCAGAGATGACACTGAGAAACAGAGAAGGTAAAGAACATACCCAAGCTTAGAGGTAGAGCCAAGATTTGAAACCGGGTCCTTGGAACTCCAAATCGTACATGCCTCTCATCGTGGTGGAGCCTTGCAGTCCTCAACTCAGGAACTCAAGCAGGCTCCCTACGCCCAGGAGTGCAGATGCATCTGCCCGGCTTTTTCCGTCTTCTGGAGACGTCTATGTCAATATGGATGTCCCACAATTCTCCAACACAATTTTCATTCATCTGCACATCAGCTCTCTCTCTCACCATAAACACTCTGCCCTCAACACACAACTAGCTGTATCATTCTCCCACTCCATCTCAACTCTACATATTTCAGTCAATAATCATTTTCAGAGCACCTCCTATGGGATAAGCACTTTCCACTGTGAGGAGACACAACGGTGGCCAAGATCAGGCCCCTGCCTGCAAAGAACTTGCAGTTGTGCAATGCCTTCTTTGATTCCTTTCCATCTGTCCCAGCCCACATGAATCCCTCCGCTTCTGTACTCCCGTTATACTTGGTTGATGCTGCAAAACTAGTGCTTAATTACTCTTTAATTGTATCTTTTGTGGTTTATATCTATTCCCTAAGCTCCATTGGAAAACTCTTTAAAGGATCATATACTATTCAGTAAAGAATTTACCTGGCTTTGGGAGAATTAGGTATATTCCTCATCAGAGGAATTCCAAATTATGCATTCTTATCTCTTTACGAACCAAAGCTTTAAGAAAAATTAACCATGGGATAGAAATATTTCTAAAACATTTTACAGATGTGATTGCCTTCTTTTTTTTTTTTTTTTTTTAAAGATTTTATTTATTCAGTTTTTTCCCCCCAAAGCCCCAGCAGACAGCTGCATGTCATAGGTTCACATCCTTCTAGTTGCTGTACGTGGGACCCGGCCTCGTGTTGGAGGGAGAAGTGGTGCCTCGGGGCGCTCCCGGGATCCGAACCCGGGTCGCCAGCATCAGAGCGCGCGCACTTAACCGCCAAGCCACAGAGCCGGCCCGTGATTGCCTTCTTAAAGAGAACATTTGGAGTATATGTATTCCTTTTCTCCTGACCAAGGTCATTTTTACGGAGCCCAGCCATTCTATTCTCATATACAATTATTTCCTCAAGTGCTAGTGAGACTTCTGTGGTAGCAACAAAGGTGGGGAGAAGTGGGCAGATTCGGAAGAGATTTTTTTTTTTTTTAATTTTTTTTGTTTGTGAGGAGGACTAGCCCTGAGCTAACATCAGATGTCAATCCTCCCCTTTTTTCTTGACAAAGAGTGGCCCTGAGCTAACATCCGTGCCCATCTTCCTCTACTTTATATGGGACGCTGCCACAGCATGGCTTACCAAGTGGTGCATCAATGTGCGCCTGGGATCTGAACCTGCAAAACCCGGGCCGCCAAAGCGGAGCACACACACTTAACCACTTGCACCACCTGGCCGGCCCCATTCTGAGGGTATTTAGAAGATGGACCCAGTAGGGTTTGCTGACATATTGAATATGGGGTGAGAGAAAAGGGGGAAAAAGACTACAAGATTTTTGTCATGAGCATTTGGAAGAACTGAGATGCAGGTGGATCCATTTAAGATGCCCATTAGGTGTCCAAATTGAGACACCAGTAAGCAGTTGGAGGTGTGATTTGGGATTCCAGGGGATATACCCGGGCTGGAGAAATAAACGCGGCAGTCATCAGCAAAAATGGTAGGAAAGCTGTGATACTGAGGAGATCACAGAGGCAGAGATCACGTAGGGTTGAGTCCTGGCCACTCCAACCTTGAGAGTTTGGGGAGATGAGAACCAGCCAGGAAGTTTGAGGAGGAATAGGTGGTGACATTGAAGGAGAGCCAGGAAATGGTGGCCTCCTGGACACAAGTGAAGAAAAGGTTTCGAGGAAGAAAGAAGAATCACCTGAGACTAGGATTGGGGGCTGACCCGAAAACAAGCAGCGTGAAGGCTGTTAGAGGTCTAGATATACAGAGTCGGAGTTCCAAACAGCTCAAGGAGAGAATTTAGAGGTGGCGTGCGTGGACAACTGCGTCAGTACGTACTGTTGTATGAGGAAGGGAGGAAATGCAGATGGCAGGAGAGGAGAGGGCGGTCAGAGAGGGATTTTCAAAGATGGGAGAAATAATACCACATGCGTATGCTCGGGGGAGAGATCCTGTAATGAGGGAAACCTTGATGACACAAAGGAAGGAAGAAGTGCCGGAGCAATTCCTCGGATGGACCGGACGGGCTGGACATGGTGCCCCAGTGAGGAGTGGGTGCTAGTTAGGATCCGAGTTCATCCGCTGAGGAGGGCAGGGAACGTGGGCACTGATGCTGGTGGGCATTCAGCTCCAGCGGTGGAAGACTGAAAGTTCTCCTCCATGTGCTACGACCTTCTCATTGCAGTAGAAAGGACGGTCATCAGTTGAGAGTGAGGAAGCTAGAGTCTGAGAGAGAAAAGGTACGAATAAAAGTCATCTAGGAGAGAAGGAAAGTAAATGCACTAAGAAAAGATAGAATTCTTTACCAGGTGTCACTGAGGACCCACTTGAAGTCAGGATCATGATTCGAACGTGTGAGCAGTCAGCACGGCTGTTTGCTCTACAAGAGACATATTCAGCTGCTGGTTGCAGGCATGAGTAGGCAGAGTTGGCTATTTTCCCTGGTAAGCAAGGGAAGAGCGTAGGGAGAAAACAGCCCACCCTTGGGAAGAACGGAGGGGAAGCAGACCCTTCAAAGAGGAGGCCACAGGTACAGGAAGAAAGTGAAGAAAACATTCAGAGAAAAGTTGAAGGTCTAAGAAATTTTGCAAGTGAATATGAGTTCCAGAGGGCACACTGGAGAGATCTGGGAAGTTAGGGGAGTGTTGGAGTTGAGGGTCAGAAAAGAACTGGCTATGTGTTTCATGGCGCAAAATGAAAATGCAGGCCCTTGTTAAAAATCATTAAGAATCTCAAGACGGCCACTTCTGAGCATTGTTCCTCATGCAGGCCCTAAGTTAGGACAGCACAGGTCACGTGCCCTTGAAGGATGCCCAGGAACCCAGCCCTGGGTCCAGGGTCCCCAAAGGGGATGAGAGATGACCTGGGGCCTACAGCTTTCCTGATAGCTTATAAACAGTGGCAAAGGTCATGATCAGATGATCCTGACAGCCCCCAAACAGAGAGTGGAGGCAAGTCTGTAGGACAGGGAGGGCAGAGAGAAGTCTTGCCAGGAAGTCTGAGCAGATGTCTGGGACTGCATTCCACTCCCGCTGATGGAGCCTTGAAAGTGGGGGGAGGGGCTGTTACTCTGAACCCAGAGGCCCCCCATGAAGCAAGGGCTGCCTTCCGACTTCAAATTGTGTTTCAAATAGATGAAGTTGCACATGCCTGACCTAGAAGTGATGCTCTGTTCTTCCTTCCTGGTCCCCACTGTTCAAAGGACGTCCCTGTGCACCCAGTAGAGTTTTAGTAATAAATATTTTAATACATTGGACATATTTCCAAACATCTCCCATACTTTTACTGTTAGATCATGGGAGATAGAGGAGAAATTCATCATCGAGGTTACCCACGTGTCAGAGGAGGGGCTGCTCAATTACGTGCATCATCTTCCAAATCTCAGGGCAGAGTGTTTGGGAGGAAATCTCAGGAACAAATGGGCTACTCCTGCAGAGGACCAAACAATGATGCTGCACTGAGTATCGGCTTTAGAATCACACAGATTGGGGCTTGAGTCTAGGCTCGTCTCTTACTACCCGTGGGTCTTAGGCGCCTAGTAACTCGATGAATCAGTTCACTTCATAGCTGGATTGTACAGATTAAATGAAAATGAAACAAGATGTATAAAATGCCTCAGTTCTTGAAGGTGCTCAAAATGGTACTATTACTCTCCCTAGGTTTGCTGGGGGCAGAAGTGATGATTTGCTGAAGTAGGAAATATTCTTCCCTCCACTGCACCAGAGTCTCATTTGGCCCGTCAGGGGAAGGACTGAGACCCCTGTCCCCTCCCAGCATAGTCTAAGGGTGTTCGCTGTGGGGAGCCAGAGAGGAGCTCTACAAGAGCCTCATGCTTAGCTTGGGGACTGCCGGCTGCCTATGTTCTTACCGACTCATCCTCCTGCAGCATGATTTGTATTTATTACATATTAATGCCACCCACCCATTTAGAGGCACTAATGAAAACAATTTATGTAAGTAATGAAAACAATTTATGTAACAAATGGCTAATTATATGACACTTGGAGAAGAATTAAACAGTCAGAACATGAAATTCAATAATATGTACATTTGATATCCAATTTACCACAAAATGTGGAGACCAGGGACAGGTTTTAAATCAAGTTGATTTGGTTAGATACTGTTGGGAATAGCCAAGAGCTATTTCCTTTTCTCCAAGCCAGTCCTGCCCCGCAGAGAGCAGCAACCTTGGATGCTAGAAAGAGCCCGGCACTGGTGAGACGAAGTGGGTTCTAAGGGTCTCTCTGCCGCTTTCCTGCCCAGTCCCCTGGGGGAGGAACTTGAGTTTCCTGAGTCCCAATTTGCTCGTACGTCTGCTTTATAAGGTTATTGTGAGGATTACACGGGGCAGGTTTGTAAAGTACCGAGTGCCTGGTCCATGCCCGGAATGTGATCAATGGGAGCATTCTTCTCTCCAGGATCTGAACTTCACTTCAGCAAATAGCACTTTATTCACTACCTAGTACACACACACAGGCAATACACAGAGATACACACACAATACATGTACAGAGATGTACAATACACATGCACATGCAATACACACATACAGATACACACACAGATACACAAATGTGCACAATTCACACAGACAATACACACTCACAGATACACGCATACACACACACAATACACACCGAGATATGCACATACACACACATACACACATATAATACACACACAGATACACACACAATGCACACCGAGATACATACACACAATACACACACACAGAGATACACACACCAGAGATACACAGACAGATACACACACATACACACACAGATACACATCCGATACACACGCACAGATAAGGGAAAATTGGGATCCAGGTCAAATCTCACGAAGAAGATACATCAAAGGCAGGAGAGGAAAAGGAGGCACAAGAAGGGAGCACAGCTGGAGGACCCTGAGTGGGGAGAAGGTTAGCTCGGTATTCTGCTCCTATTCCCTGAGTGTCACCTGGACACTGTTCCAACAGTGCCCTGAACTCTTGCTTTTCTCCTACGGGGCTTAGAGCAGGCTCTGCAGCCTGGGGGGCAGGCGAGAAGCAGCAAGGAGTCAACAGCCCACAAGGAGGGGTGGGAGTTGGTTGATCAACACCCCAGCCCCTTGCCCCTCAACAAGGGCAGAATGTGGGTCTCTGAGCTGTGTCCCCCACACTGTCTCAGGAACCCAGTGCAGTTCAGGTCCTGGTTCCCACAGCAACAACATGCTCATAGACCCACCTTTGTTGACTCTCCCCCCTGCTTTACTTCCCCGCCCCCGTCTTGCTTCCTGGAATCTCTCCCCAATCAAACCAATTGAGCCCTCACCCTTGATGCAAAGTCTCCCTTGGGTTGGGGGAAATCAAAATAAGACATGGAAGAGTGTGCGTTAATTAAGCAACACACTGAGCAATCTCCATGAGAGACATAAGCAATCTCATGATCCAAAACTGAGTCCTAGCGGAGTTCAAGTACTGCATCCTGTTCAAAAGGAAATACCTCGTATAAGGAGAAAGATAGTCACTAAGGTCAGTGAGAGATGCTGTGCTGAGAAGGAGCCCCTCAGATCTGCTCCCCAGAGGTCCAGCTGGCCAAGAAAGGGACCTAATACAGACAGAGGCAATATGTAGATACATTTTGTCAAGAAAGAGGAAGAAAAGGAAGATCAGGTCTTGGGTCTTGCCTAGAAAGTACTGGCCTGACCAGAGCACCAGCAGGTCTATGCCGGGCAGGCAATGATGGGAGGCACTTGGCAATGATGGAGGTACTTGGAAAGTCTTGGAAGACAGACTTGGCCTAGATCACTTCCCCCATGCACACAAACCAGAGCAACGCAGGCTCAGCCAAGCCAGGGCTTAGCACTCTCACCAAACCTTGGCCATCTTGTTATCATTGCCAAATTCTGTAACTGGTAATGCTTCCAGGAACCATGCCAGGTCATGTTGTGGACGGCATAGACTCAGCCAGCATCTGAGACCAACAGAGCAGTTTCCCTCCCTGTTGTGACCGAGTCTCTTTGAATGGGACTGAATGGGCCAAAGCTCTCCCTGGAATAAATTCGAGGCTTGGTTTGTAATGCTTCAAACACCCACAATGGGGAGAGACCCTGGCACGTGATTGCACTCATGCACTGGATGTCCACTTGTCAGACTCCAGACCCTGAGGAGTGGGCTCCATTACCTGTGACAGCACTATTCTCCCAATTGTTCCTGTACCCTTTGAAAATGAACATGGTGAGCTCTGTAGTCTGAACATGTCCCCCTACATTTGTAATACTCCCCATGGTGATGGTATGAGGAGGTAGGGGCTTTAGTATGTAATCAGGTCATGAGGGTGGAGCCCTCATGATGGGATCTGTCCCCTTATAAAAGAGATCCCAGAGAGTTCCCTCACCCCTTCCACCATTTGAAGTCACAGTGAGAAGATGGCCATCTATGATCCAGGAAGAGGGCCCTCACCAGACACTGAATCTGCTTTGATCTTGGACTTCCCAGCCTCCAGAACCATGAGAAATAAATGTCTGTTGTTTGTAAGCCACCCAGTCTATGGTATTCTGCTACAGTAGCCTAAACCAACTCTAAGACAATAGCAAGTGCACACTTTATACAACTATGAATATTTAAAGATAAATGTAAACTAAGTTTTAGGGAATTGAGTCAGATCCTGAAACACCTACTATTATAGTGTCTCTTATTTTCCAGCATTGTACTGGCTGTTCACCACTCGGGGAACTGGGACTCAGAGGGGCAGGATGGCTGGACTCCGAATCTGTTAAGGTGACTTGAGCTGCGTGTCAGAAAAGTGGCCAAAGCATACGGTCAGAGAGGCCCAGCAATAGCCCAGACTTTGGGTCTTTCCAGCTCCTTCTCTCTGCAAATAGCTCAACTCTGTGCTCCTACATGGCAGCTCCCTCTTTAAGCCGCAGAAGTTCTGGATGTTGCTTCCATAAACAGCAGTGGAAGAAGAGGCCACTTTCTCTTTGGAAAATAGCCAGGAAAATTTCCCAAGAACCCCTCAGCAAACTGCCTTCCCCCGTGGGGTCTTACTGGGCAGGACTGGAACATGCCTGCTTATCTCTAGATGGAATTCTGTGGCGAGGGGAATTTCTTGTTGTGATCAGCCCAGTCATTCAGTTCCTGAATCAATCACCCCCGTAAGGCTTGGGGTCACCATGGTTGGCTTAGACAAGACAGGCACCGCCCTGGAAGCTGGGGCCAATCGGGCAAACTTCGTGTCCGCCAGACAATGGACAAGCAGAGGAGTAGATATAGTGGAGACATTTCCAGCACCAACCACAGTGACACGACGCTGAGCCCAATTCAACTCATGTTCTGCCCCCCACGCCGCTCTGCCTCAGGGAGATTGACGCTGTTACACAAAGCCTACGGGGAGCCTGGCTGAAATACTAACAACACCCCCGACAAAGGTCTTGTGTGAGTCCACACTGGAAACGCTGCCACGCTAAGACGGACAGCAGTTTCACAGCAGATGGCTTTCCCTGCTTGTTAGCAAACCAAGGCAATACGGGCTGAAATAAAATACCCACTGGTCCATAAAATATGTTTATCACCAACATTTTCCCTAAGGTGCACAGGCCGTGAAGACGTAGGTCTCCCTCTCCCTGCACGCACTATTACACGCACGGAGCACAGCGTCTGACACACAATTGTGTGCAGGGCTGATGAATGTGCCTCCACCTGAGGTTTGAGCCCTGCATCAGGAGAATTTCTCCCCAGCTGAATTTGATGATGGACAGGCCCAGAGAGATAGGTTCTTTGGTCTTGTAGTTTGGTTTCTTCTCTCCTTTATTTTTCTTTTGTAGGTGACTCAGCTGATGTAGACGCTCATCCAGGAAACTGCAAGGTTGCTATGCTGGGTTTGTTTCTAAACTGATTGCTAAATCCTCGGATTCGCTTCCGCTGTGGGAAGAAGTGTTTTCATTTATGATCAAAGATCTCATAAAATTAGAAGAAAGGTGAAAAACCATAAACATGCTGGGATTACCTCTGTCGTTTTCATGTCCACATCCATGTCCCACACCTGTAAACAGTCAGATTCACTCTGGACACTGTTCAGAAATACACACTAACAGACTCCACTCCAAACTGCTATATTAGGGTCTCTGTGAATTGGACCCAGGAACCTATGTGTTTTAGAGTTCTGTGTGATTATTACCACCGTTAGGTTTGAGGACCAGTGGGTAGCACTGATGCTCCCAGCCTAGCACCTGAGGCCCGTCCTCGTCTGACATCAGCTCTTGTCCTCACCATTTCTTCCTACTTCTTCCTCATTTTTTCTTCCTCCAGATACTCTACTTGTGCTCAGCACTCATTCTTTTCTCTCGGTTATGGATTGAGTTGTGTCTCCATAGAGATTTATTGAAGTCCTAACCCTCAGTAGCTCAGAGTGTGACCTTTTTTGGAAATAGATTGGTTGCAGATGTAATTAGTTAATTTAAGGTGAGATAGTACACATATATGATATATATATACAATTGATACAATGTATCAATTGGACATATACAATTGATACATATACAAATGATATATGTATGTATATATATACATATATACAATTTTTATATGTCAAAGATATCTCAATAAAGTTGTTTAAAAAAAAAGATGAGGTCATTCAGGAGTAGAGTGGGCCCCTGATGCAGTATAACCAATGCTGTAATAAGAAGGAAGACAGCCATGTGAAGATGCAGACACACAGGGAGAAGACCATGGGATGACAAACTCAGAGCTCAGAGTGATGTATCTACCAGCTAAAAATTGCCTGCAACCACCAGAAGCTAGGAGAGAGCTCAGCCCTGCCAACACCTTGATTTCAGACTTCTGGCCTCCAGAACTGTAAGAAAATACATTTCTGTTGTTTTAAGTCACCCTATTTGTGGTACTTGGTTACAGCAGCCATAGGAAACTATTATACCTGCTTTTAGAACATCCACTTCAGTCCTCTACGTACTTCCTACTCACATCCAAGTGAAGTTCCTCTCACTCCATCCACAAAGCTGTCTCTGTCAATTTCAGGCCCCTTCTTCCTCAGAGCACCCACCTTCTGAGCCTCTCACTGGTCTCGATCACAAGTAGCATCCTTCCTATAACTGTAATGTTCTTCAACTTTTTTAAAGTACAGACTTCATCTCTCTAGCTTGGCTATATCTCCGAGGCAGGGACTAGAAGTTTTAGTTATTTTTCTGCCTTATCATGTCTAGAACTTATGTGTATTTTAAATACTGTATATTTGTTCAACGTCTTATTTCTAATCAAGAAATGCAATAAACCTAAGAAACTGCTGCTTCAGTGGAGAAGTTTCTCTGCTCTTGTCTCTCTCTTCCCCCTGTTTCACTGAGACAAGGGAATACAAGTTCGCACACACAGAGGCCTCAGGACCGTGTCATCACCGAGTGTGGCTAACGGCCACACAGCAGTGATAGTTATAACCTCGCCCTCCTTTCTGTTAATTTATTATTCTATTGACTTACGGAGTTGTTGACTTGAATGAATTCTCGTTTTGTCTTTCATTAATGTGTGGTTAATGTTTCTCATTTAATTTTCCTATCCTAAGAAAAAGGGGAAATTGCCATTCGTATGACTTAAGTAATGACAAAGGCAATTCAGCTTCATTAACAACCTGAAACAGTCCTTTACAGCAAATGGAGCAAAAGTCCCCACAGCACTGGCCCCGGGGCAGATCTCAGTCAGACCACCATGGTGTGACTCACTGAGTTCCACAGGAAATCCCAAACTGAGGACAACATATGTGTGGGGAACATGTTTGTGCTGTCTGCCCACACACAGTCATCACTACATCATGTTGTAGGATAACATTATGAGGCCATCCTATGATCCAGAAGAAACTGAAGAAGAGAGCCAAGCCAGTATTACACATTTATAAAAGCAATGCAAGAACAGAATTGCATTTTACATTATGAAATCTATATTTACCATATCAAAAAAGTGATTATTTTGAGAAATGTCTATAATTTTTTTACTTATGCATATTTATAAAACTTGAAGTAATCCTAGTAAGACAACACCATAATAGATAAAGATTAGCTTTTTTGCATTAAAATTTCCAATGATTGGCTTCAACTTCATAGAAGACCACACACCTTTTTTTTTTAAAGACTCTATATTTTACAACAGTTTTAGATTCACAACAAAATTAAGAGGAAGGTGCAAAGAATTCCCGTATACCCTCTTCCCCAACATATGCACAGCCTACCCCACTATCAGCTTCCCCCACCAGAGTGGTACATTTGTTACATCGTGAACATAGATTGACACATCATTATCAACCAAAGGCCATAGTTTACTTTAGGGTTCACTCTTGGTGTTGTATATTCTATGGGTTTGGACAAATATGTAATGGTGTGTATCCACCATTATAGTATCATACAGAGTAGTTTCACTGCCTTAAAAATCTACACTGCATGCATTCGCCCCACTCTCCTACCCCCATCTCTGGCAATCACTGATCTTTTTACAGACTCCATAGTTTTGTCTCTTTCAGAATGCCATGTAGTTGGAATCTTACAGTTTGTATGCTTTTCAGATCGATTTCTTTCTCTTAGTAATATGCATTTAAGTTTCCCTCATGTCTTTTCATGGCTTGATAGTTTGTTTCTTTTTAGTGCTGAATATAGTGGTATCTCATTGTTGTTTTAATTTGCATTTCCCTGGTGACATATGACGTGGAGCATCTTTTCATATGCTTACTTTCCATCTGTATATCTTCTTTGTTGAGGTGTCTCTTAAGGTCTTCGGCCCATTTTTATCAGGTTGCTTGTTTTCTTATCATTGAGTTTTGAGTGTTCTTCCTATATTTTGGATAACAGTCCCTTATCAGACGTGTCTTTTGCTAATATTTTCTCCTAGTCTGTGGCTTGTCTGCTTATTCTTTTGACATTGCTTTCCAGAGCAGAAGTTTATAATTTTAATGAAGTCCTACTTATCAATTGTTTCTTTCATGGATCATGCCTTGGTATTATGTATATCTAAGAAGTCACCACCATACTCAAGATATTCTAGGGTTTCTCTATGTTATCTTCTAAAAGTTTTATAGTTTTGCATTTTACTAGGTCCACGATCTATTTTGAGTTAATTTTTGTGAAGGATGTATGGTCTGTGCCTAAATACAGGTTTTTTTGGTTTTTTTTTTTTTTGGCTTGTAGACGTCCAGTTGTTTCAGCACCATTTGTTCAAAAGACTATTTTTGCTCCATTGTATTGCCTTTAATCCTTTGTCAAAGATCAGTTGCCTATATTTACATGGTGCATTTCTGGGTTCTCTATTCTGTTCCATTGATCTATTTGTCTATTCTTTCACCATTACTACTCTGTCTTGATTACTGTAGCTTTATACTAAGTCTTGAAGTTGGGTAATGTCAGTCCTCCAACTGTGAGGGATAGTATAGATGCTAAGTAGACATGGGAAATTAAGGATGAATATTAAATTTCTTAGAGCAGCACTAAAAATACAACACAAGGAGTTATAGCTTAAATGCAACAAAAGAACTGTCACAGAATACTAAAAATAAATAAATAACCCATGAAAAACACAAACAGAAAACAGCTGGGAAAAATATATAACAAATAGCAAGATGGTAGACTTACAACAAACTACATAAACAATTAGCTAAACTATAAATATACTAAATTCCAGTAAAAGGCATAAATTGTCACACGGTATAAAAAAGTGAGAACCAATAATATGCAGCTATAAGTGATACACATTAAATATAAAGACACAGAGAAATTGAAAGTAAAAGGATGGAAAAGATATAGAATACAAATTGTGTCCATAAAAAGCTCACAGAGATATGTTAATATTAGACAGAGTAGACTTTAAGGCAAAGAGACAGAGATAAAGAAAGAAAATTCATAATGAATAAAGGGTTAATTCTCAAGGACAACCAATGTTCCCAAATGTGAATGTTCCTAATAACAGAGCTTCAAGATACCTGAAGCAAAGTGTGCCTGAACTAAGGCGGAAAACAGAAAAGTCAACATCACAGTTGATTTTTACACACTTCTCTGTTATATGAAGTTCAAGAACTGACAAAGCTTATCTATGACCACTGAAGCCAGGACACAGTTGTCCATGGGGTGGTAATAAACTGGAAGGGGCATGAGGGAGCTTTCTGAGATGATGGAGATAGTCTATAATTATATCTCATTACGTAGATATATATATGTCAAAACTCATCAAAGTAAACATTTGATTTTCATAAAAGGAAAGGAAGATACTATGTAGTAATGTGTGGCAGAGTGTATTAGTCTTCTAGGCCTACCATAACAAATACCACAAACTGGGCAGCTTAAACAACAGAAATTTATTTTCTCAGTTCTGGAGGCCAGAAGTCCAAGATCAACATGTCAGCAGGTTGGTTTCTCCTGAGGCCTCTTTTCTGACTTGTAGCTGGCCGTCTTCTCCCTGTGTCTTCACAGGGTCTTCCCTCCATGCATGTCTGTGTCCAAATCTCCTCCTCTCATAAGGACACCAGTCACACTAGATTGGGATCCACCCTAATGACTTCATTTTACCTTAATTACCACTTGAAAGACCCCATTTCCAAATACGGTCACATTCTGAGGTGTTGGGGGTTATGACTTCAGCAAGTGAATTTTGGGGGAACAAAATTCAACCTGTCACATAGAGTATATAAACCATAATCCAGTAGGAATTCAGAAAAGGAAGACTTCATGATAATCCACCTAAACTCACTAAAATCACTATGATTCATGGCTTAAAAGAAAGCAACATAAATTAAACAAAAATTAGGAAAATACTCCCCTAAAATAAACCCAAATGTATATATTTTTCCATTATATGGGTTTTTTGTTTTGTTTTGTAATAATTTTGAAAGCTACAAGGAATTTTCCAAAAACCATATCGATCTTTCTTATCCTGGTAATGAGCTTTGCAGGTGTGCATGTGAGGACTGTGGGAAGGGGGACTTGTGGAAAGATGTGACCCAGACTTGCTTGAGCAAATTAGAGGAAGCAAGCCTGGGCAAATGGGGATGCCCAGGACAGGTGTCATCCTGAATGGTAGGTATGTGGTCTTCTTGGGATAGTGACGTCTCTTGATTACTAAGCTCGTTTAAATGGCAGGTGTCAACTTCTCTCCTCAATGATTCACAGATTTCCTCCATAAATTCACCTGTTTTCTCCATGCAAATCAGAGAGAATGATCTTTGCTGGCGTAGGAAAGCCATTTTACAGACACAAGTAGAACCAGTGTGCAACGTGGGGTCAGATCAGTGTTTCCAGTCTTCATAACACTTTACAGCCGATGCCTGGAAGACAGATGAATAAGACTTTTCTCTGTTAATAGAATTAAAATCAAGTGGAGCATTCAGAAGGCAACATTGGATGTAGAGTGTAGATTCAAATGAGGGTTCTTTTTTTACCATCTATAAACCTACACAGCACAGGTGCTCCGCCATGGGAATCCTGGGTTGTAAATATCCAAGAGTGCAGTGCTGAAATCTCAAATACTATATCCAAAAGCAGGCGGGCAAACCCTGCTCTAACTATTGCAGACACATTTTACTGCCATAAATCCAAGTTAGTAAACAGGTTTATACGAAAGTACATACTTTATTTAAATTAAGGGACATGTCACCTTTAAAAATAGATCCCTTAAGGAATCATTCATTTGCTAGTATTTCACAAAACCGTACCACCCCTATTTCTGCTTTCCCCACCACAAGCATTAACATGAGGTTCTCATCCCCATGGACAGCAGTGTCGTGAAAGACCATTCCATACAGCCCAGGTTTTACTTGCTAAAAGGGCTGGGGGTCGGGAAAGCCGCACAATGACATATGAGGTGTGCTACATTTAGGAAATCTAATGAAACCGGGGCTCAGCCATTAACCTTCAAGGAAGAGAAGCTGGGCCTGGTGCTTTCAAAATTAGTGAGGCCAATATTTCACCATGACAAGCATCAGTAATGAATAATTAAATGTTTAATATAATGTTGCTTTGGTGAAAAATGATAATTTTACAATTGATGGACCTTAAACCTATTCTATGTTATTATGTGGCATTAAAATGAAGGGGAGGGAGTCCTAATGAAATAAATGCTTTTCTGATGGCTGAGCTGTAGCAATTCTGAGGGTGAAAATCTTTTCAGAACCCCACAGTGACCCTTCTGGGAGAATTTCATGAAAAATTTAAGAGAGAAATTTCAACCTGGAACAAGCTCATGTCTCACACCAGCTTGCCTGAGGTCAAACAGTGTTTTTTCAGTAATTCTCAGTTAATGTCACAGATATAAATCATTCAACAAATGCAGATGGTACCATACCCTAAAATGAAACTTTAGCTTTCCTTCAAACCCTATTTTTATTAGGTGCTGCAGTTATTTAAAACAATTTAACAAATGCAGCCATGCATAGCTTCCTATAAAAAATGTTTATTGCGAGAATTTTTTTTTCCTTTCAGTAAGTATAGCTACTACTCTGAAAGGTCCCTCTACCACTCAGACTGTTACAGAACATGTCAGCCTGTGGATTTGTCTGTTATTTGTAGCAGTGTTCTTGCCAAGAATTATCACTACTATCTGAAAAGAAAAATTATATTTCAAAGATCATTTATTTCTTCCCAGTAACATTTCTTTTAGTTAGGGGAAGAGTAATTTCTTTAATATGCAGGAAGTGCTAATTAGAATCTGCATTTCTATTCATTCATTCTAATTTTGTTGAAAAGTGCAAAAGTTCTGGAGAAATGGTTAATTAGGGCACCATTTAGAATAGAGAAATGAGAGTCAGCCACAAGGGATCACACCAGAGAGTTCTGCTTGAGGGAAATAAACACATGGTAATTGTTTCCTCTCCACTTGTTACATTGTAACTCCCAATCTAGTGGAATTGAGGTCTATACCTCTGCCCTGGAATTGGACAACCTAACTTGTCAAAAATCTAATCTTCAGAGGGATCAGCCCTCAATGCACAAAGCATAGAGACACCCGAATCGATGTGATAGTGACCACTCGGGCTAGGACAGCCCCCGGAGCAGAGCCGGTAAGACGGCCAGGATGCATGCAGAGGTGCCCAGATGTCAGAGGGTTTAGTGCAAAAATAGACTTCTTTGCTTCTTTCTGTCATGACTTTCCTGCATTTGATGCTCCACACTACCAGGGTTTTTGTGACTTGGCCGACCTCTGCTCTAGTCGGTGCCCACCACGCTGTCTTCATTCACCCTCCTGGCCATGCCATGTTGGCAGAATACGTGGACTGCTCTTACACCATCAGGATTTGGCTCCTGCGTTTGCTTGCTTGCAGTGCCCACCCCTGCTCTGCCCGTGGGGATCAGTGTCCGCTCCTGCAGTTCTGCAGGATTCCCCACGGCTAGTCATCCTCCCCCCTCTGTGTCCCAGGAGCACTCCATGTACTTCTCCACCACAGCGCCTACCACGTTGGCTTATGCCATTTTCACCTATTCATCTCCCCTACTGGAGGGTGAGTTCCCTTCATCTTTCTATCTACAGTGCTTAAATGAACTGAGTGCTTCACAAATACAAACTTGGAATATGCATCCACGTAACTAAAATTTCCTCAGTCCTCACCGGGGAGTGGGTACCAACAGGGTGCCATTGCCATGACTCACTCAATCTTCAGTGGCTCATGCCCCCACCTGCAAAATGCAAGTCTCTAAATACTCCTTGCTCTTTCTCCCAACCCTCAAACTTCTCACCAGGTACTTTGGGTTCCTTCAGAGGCTGGAGTTTCAAAGTTATCACAGTCTTCTCAGGTTCTCCACTCCATCCCCAACAAACCCACTTGCAAGGACCCCACCCCCCACCCACGACTCTGCTCCAGAGACATCCCTGAGAACTCAGATGTCCATGCTGAGGGTCCTCTCTGGATGCTTCCAAAGCTATAGGCTCTTGAGGGGCCAAAGGTCAGTAGTAAACATTTATCCCTAATTGCTCTGAAAACAGGAGAAGATTCTTCCCAGAAGTAAAGGGAGTGCCTCTCTACTCTGCCCTGTTTTGCCCTCTGCCCCCAGCTGCTAAGGCTATGTGGCTCATGCTCTGCTTGTTCCAGACTCCCTGATGGAGCTATCACGTCACCATTTCACGACATGCGTCCATGGGCCAAGTCCCCAGCAGCCTCTGCTGTCATTCCTTCCTTACCCCATTCCGCAGGTACCTAAAGACCATTCCCCCCACTGTGAACAAATCATCATACAGATGCCTGGAGCTGCCTGTCCCAAGAACACACCCGATACACCCAGGAAAGCTTGGGTCCCGGGTTCAGGCTCAAAGATGCATTTGACTCTACGCTGAGCGTTAGCTGTGTCCCAAACACAGGGCTAAGTATTGTGGAGGACTTTTCTCATTTAATACTCACTACAACTACAGGAAATAGGTACAAGTGTTCACATCTTATAGATTATGAAATGAGGCTCAAAGAAATTAGGAATCACATAGAACTAGAATCTCAACCTGATCTATCCAACTCCAGATCTCATACTTCCCACCCGGTACAACAGACTCCTTTATACAAATGCTGCCTACAAGATGAGCAAGACTCTACTGACGCCAATAGAAATTAGACTCAAAATTAATATCCTCATTCTTATAGAAGCAGCATAATACACCAGTAAAAATAATGGTCAGGAAAGCGGGCCTCTTGTGTTCTGGTTCTAGACTTGCCATGGATTAACCCATATTAACTTGGGCAAGTCCATGAAAACTTTTTGAGCCCCAGCCCCTTAGTCACTAAAACAATGATCAGTCTACTCATTCTGCCACCTCTTAAAATAGTGAAATTCAAGTGAGAGCATGCCTGGGAAAAGTCTTCGAAAACTGTAAAGCCACTGCCATCACCGGATAAGAACAGGATGATTTCCCTCCCTGAGGGAGCGTGAGTAGCCTTCCAGAGCTTCACCGGGAGGAGGAGAAGCATAATTTTCCGCAGGAATCTAGAGAGATAGAAACAATAAATTGCACAGAGAGGAGAAAACAAAGGAAGTCAAATGGCCTCTCTTCAGGTAAGGAGAATATATTTTATGCATTCCACATGGATATTGAGATTCCTTTCTCCTTGGGTTTTCCCAGCGTAATTTGCAGCATCTTCCCTTGCATATTCTGTAACTGTCAGTGCTCAGAATTTGCATCAGCCCCTGCTCATGCCATGCACAGGACACAGGGAGGCATCCTGATCTCGGCTTCTTATTTGTTTGCTTGCTATCTAAGTTTTAAAGAAGCTACCCATAAATGTTGGGGCAGCATTTTTTTGAAAACTGAAACCAAATATAAAATATTTACTCCCAGAAAATAGACTGTTGGAGCCACTGGAGAAAACATTCTGCTTTTAGGAACCAGACTGTGTAGCCACCTGGTTTCAAAGAGTGATTTTTATTTATACTCATGAATAAAAACAAGGGTAGCTGTCTGGATTTTGCCCATCAACTAGCAATTCTTTGGGCATAACAGTACATTAATATTCTAGGCCCCATTTAGAGTTCTCTAAAAGAGACCCTGAACTAAAGCATTGCATTTTCCCCTATGGAAACATATGGCCTTAGTGATACCAATAATGCCTCTTTCTGTGAATCTCTGCAAGTGGTAGGATTCCAATTGCCAACACCTCTCAGTGAACTCAGATTGTTCAACCACAAAGCAATTGACCTGGATTTATGATTCTTCCCTGTTCTCCTGGACCACAGAGAAATACATGTGGCCTTCTATTCACTTCCACTTGTGTATTTACTTGGTTGATATGAAATAGACGGTATTTGCTGCATGATTAATAATTGGGATGATTCCCTATATCGGCAAGGGTGAAATAACATGGATTCAGTGGCATTTAACCGGAACAAAGTTAGCACACTGGAGGCAAAATAACCCAAGAGCAGTAGCTCTCCTGGACATCCTTTTCCAAACTATCATGAAGCCTAGGAGGGGGCCTAGATTTTCAGACTTTTATTTCTCACAGGTCTGGAAGTACAAGGTCAAGGTGCTGACAGATTCAGTTCCTGTGAGGACCCTCTTCCTGCCTTGCAGATGGCCACTTTCTCTCTATGTACTCACATGGCAAAGAGATCTCTCTCTCTCTCTCTCTCTCTCTCTCCCGCCTCCCTTCTTTTAAGGGCACTAATCCTGTCATTCGGGCTCCACCCTCATGACCTCACCCAAACCCATTCACCTCCCAAAGGCCCCACTACCTACTACCATCTCATTGGTTGTTAGAGTTTCAACCTATGGATTTTGGGGAGACACATTCAGTCCATAGCACCACATCTGTAAAATAGAGAGAAAAATAGTATCTCCCTTCTCATTTTGTGATAAAAATTAGGTGTAAAGAACTAAGCACAGTGCTGGCACATAGAATAGTCCAAAATGTGTTCGCCGTTATTATCAATTTTTATTTAGGCTCAAAATTGGGTTTGAAACTGCTTTTGCATAAATGTTTCTTATTGAAAACTAAGATTTTTCATTGCACCCAACTGAACCCAGCAATAACACTAATACAAATTTATATTAATTTACCTATATTGAGAAAAGTTAATAAGGTTGTTTTTACACTCAAAATAGGCACTACCCTTTATTTTAAAAGAAATGGGGGAATAAGTCTGTCTTCTGTCTTTTGTTGTTACCTTAAAATTCTGCTCATTTTTCTTCTTTTAAAAGTATCAGTGGCATCATTCAAAACACAGAGCAGAAGCTGCAGTTCTAAAAGGCACAGAATGCTCTAGAAGTCAAGGGATTTGCAAGGTAACATGTCAGGACCTCGTTGAGGAGTCAAGGTTAGAAATGGGTTGTCTGTCAACTTCTCCATGAGCTTTCTAATCATTCTATTTTATATCAGTCAAGATCAGTTTCTCCTGCAGTTATGTTCATTTTCCCTTTTGTCTTGTTTTTGCACAAATGACCTCAGTTCTAATCTGTTCCAGAAACAGACTTCAAAGTAACATATTAGAAACAGCCAATGTTGGTAACTTCATAAACTCCAGACGATCAGACTAGCTGTTCCTTTGGTAATTTAGATGTTATATATTTCGTTCAGCCAGTTGGAAATCATTTCTGCAAGAAGCATCACTTTTGAGGACAGATGCATTGAAATCAAAATAGTACTCACAGATTCCCAAAGACATTATTTTACCTACATGTGTATTGTTTTTAAAGCCTCTAAAACTCTTTCTTTTGTCAGTTAATCTGCTTTTGAACTGATGATTTCAGGCCTTTGAGGGTAAGATACAGTGGTTGTCTCGTCACCTTGCTGGCTCACAGTGAATGTGGTCACATTCCTGTATTTGTCTTTCATTGATTCTTTTCCAGAGCATTCCCAAGCCTTTCACCCCGTCCTGCTCTCACATGACTGAGCCCAGCTCAGGTTCCCCTTGGTTTGATGGTGTTCTGACACATGTTCCAAGTCACCCCCTCAGCCTCTGGGGAAGAGCTCAGTAGCACTGGCCTGGGGACCATGTGTGCACAGGGGAAGTTACTGTGTTCATAGAGTCAGTCAGGTCTTGGGTCTGTTTAGTTTGTGCTGAACAAAATATTCCTACCTTTGCCCAGGCCACCTCCAAGCCCGGAATCTCTCGGGATGAATCAATACCTTAAGATGTAGCCATGACAACAGGAGAGATCAGCTAGCCTACGCATGAATTGCATTGATTTTGTTTTTTCATTCAGTTCAAGATAGCACGGTGCTTAAGTGGCAGAATAAGTCCCTTCTTTACAACATGGGCTGCTACACCTCTTAAGTGAAATCTCTTTTGTGAAGACATAATTGCATTAATGTCACTGGATAAAAGTGCAAACTCCCCTAAATAAAATGTACGGCTGCTGGCTGATTTTACAGTTTTAATAACCCATGACTCCAGCAGCGAATACTCCGTGTGGATTCCAGGTACCCCGGCTCCTCGCGCTGCCAACATCTGCTCTGCCAGACCATCCTTCAGTGCCTGGCCGTGCTTGGTGCTCACTGGCCCTCGACCCTGAGCAAGCAGCAGAATCCCTAGAGACCACATGTTGTCTCTAGCGACAAGAAGCCTTATTTATGTGCAATATAAGTCTTGAAAGGACTGGAGAGTGCAAAGACTTCTCCCCAACCCACTGCTTCAAACCATCTTAAGTGAAATCATTAAGTTTCATACTTTCCAAAGTTCACGTATTTCAAGCTTCCCATATTATCTTATGTTCTTCCCACTCTCCTAAAGCTAGAAATAAGAGTGGGAATGCACAGATCACCACGGCCAAGTCTGTGCTGTGCCCATCATAAGCCACGACAACGTTGCAGAGTACTGCCCCTCCCTTCCCCAGGAAAACAAACAATTCAGACACACAGTCATGATGACAAGCCACTTTTCCACAATCTGATAAGCGTATTTTAATCATTAGTTGTTATATCGTTGCAGGTTTAGGTCTACATATCCTAAGTCCGCGATGACAATGACAGTAAACACTTTTAGAGGAATGGAAAACACCCATGTGACTACATAGCTTTAGATCCCCAGTTAAGACCCGAGCACACAGAGCACTCAGTAAATATTGTTTTTATGAAGAAAACATAACAATATAAAAGTCACCATGAGACTTTCAATTGTCATCTGGACTATGTCCTTTTTAACCCTAGAGACTACTAATATCTAAGTATTGGGAAAATAAAAATAACAGCTAATATTACTGAGGGCTTACCTATACTCTCCGTCATGCCACACTGCTTCACTTGGTTCACACAGCTACCCTGGGAAAGCACTATTGTTCCCATTTTTCTGGTGAGGAAACTGCAAGGGAAGAGGATAAGTAACCAGCCCACAGTCGTCCAACTAACAAATCATGAAACACGATGCAAAGAAAAGAAAAGAAACCCAGGCTTTGACTTTAAAGTTGGGTTCCAAATCACTCGCTTTTCACGAGAACGAAGGAACTGTTAGTGCTAACTATGGCATTACATATGAGCATTATCAATAAGTAAAGTTGGGGAGCCATCAGGATGGATTAGAGTCCGGGAAGGTTTCCTGGGTGAGTGGAGACCAAGTAAAACTCACAGATCTGGGATAGACAGAAGCACAGGCATTCCTGGCAGAGCAAGGTGGGGTGGGCAGCTGACAAGATGGGGTGAGGTGAGAGGCAGCAGGGGGCAGGGAAGGTGAGCGTGGAGTCTGAGCAAGGCAACTATGCCATTTGTGCAAAAGCATATTTGGAAAAAGAAGTTTGTCTTCCCATCTATTCCTCTCTTACATTGATGATTTCCAATCTAGCCCATTGACTCTACCCCTGGCTCCCATCTTGTATATCCAACTGCTAATGACATCTTTATGGGAATGCCCTGCAGCTACCGCAAACTCAATACTACAAAACAAAGATACCTCCCCACATACCCCTCAACCACCTCCTCTTAATCCCTTCCTCTCTAAGTGGCATTCCATTCCATTCCACCGTCACCCAACCTAGAAATCTCATCACCCTCAGGCTCTCCTAGGTCACCTCACACATCCCTGCCGTGAACAGTCTTAGTCACTGTTCTTCAGGAATGTCTCATGGTTTGCCCCCACTCTATGCCCATCTCTACCTTATAGTCTCAGCTCTTTTCCATCCATTTTATTTGCCTAAAAAGTTTAGTCTCTTAATTCATCCTGAAACTAATGCCAGAAATGTCTTTCAAAATACATTTTATCATATTGTTCCTCCACACTCTTAAAAACTTCTGGATTCCCCATTGTGCACAGAACAAACCCAAACTCCTTAGCCCTGAAGGAGACAGTGGGCCCCATTGGTCTCACCTCCCCACACTTCCCCCCGCTCATACCTACACCCCAGCCTCAAAAATTGGTTGGCCTTGCCCAGCAGGAAAACACCCATAGGTCTGTGCCTGGACCCCTGCAATTTCCTGTCTACAACTCACTCTTCCACTATCTGACATGCTGTTGTCCACCCTTTAGGACCCAATTCAGAAGCAATCTTCCTTGAGAAGCCTGACTCCCCAAGGCAGCACAGCAGCTCCATTTTCTGTGATCTTTGAGGACTTGGCAGACCCTCTTGTGAGGCACTTGTCACAGAGGAAGTAATGTCTTCTTCTCTGCCTCTTCACCAGGGCTTCCTCATCTAGGGTACAGGGGCCTCTAGGAGTCCATGGATGGGCTTTTGAGTATCACTGATCACCATTAAATTGGGCCCAAAATGAGTGTGTGTATGTTGATGACCTTGTTAATGAGGTGAGGCTCTGAGCAGCTACACTGGCCGTTTGATGGGAGGTATATGCACTGCTGAGGCTAGATGGAAGCACAATCAGTATCTACTAAATAAATGAAATTGTTAGAGAATGCTGAGAAGTCACGCTGGACAGGAAGCTTGAGATCATAAAATTCAAGGCCTTGAAAACCAATAAGAGGAGTCTGGCCTTAATGTGTTTGTTAGGTCAGATTCAGTTGGAACTGGGGATCCATTTGGGCCTTCTTCCCTGATCATCAGAGGTCCAGAGTTATTGGAGAAGCTCCTTGAGTAAGCAAGTTTAAAGCCCAACAACTTGGTTTAGAATACATTTTCCATTCCCTTAGTTGTTGTCCATGTGGATGTGGAGAAGACACCCAATCATTTTGACGTTGAGTGAAGCCCAGGTCCTTAAGCACTTATAGTCCAATCAATGGTGAATTCAGGTCATACAATGCTAGAGCTTATAAAAAGACAGGAGGCAACATCCCAAGCAAAGGGGGCAGTTGGCTGTGACAACAGGCTTATCCCGTCTCTCCTGAAATTCCTGCCCTTATGCCCTTATACTGCATTAGCCCCATTAGAGAGATGATAGATAAATAGAAGGATGATAGACAGATGGATAGATAAACGATTAGATAGATAGATAGATAGATAATGATAAGTGAGAAAGAACAACTTAATAATGAATATATGATATATTTGTGGGTATAATCAGAGAAATACATAACATACGCTTGATAAATATATCTTTAAATAATCAGTTATGGGACTAAAAATGTCTTAAAAGCCCATAAAGTCGTTCCTTTCTTTTTAAAAGCATTTTCAGACATACCTAGGTTATTTCCAGTGTTCTTTGGGACAGACAATATTGAAATCTCCTTTGCACTAACATCCTGTAATTTAGTAACTATTAGGGTCACACAAGTTTGGCACTGATTAGAATTCTGGATGCGAAGGCAGAGATACGAGAACTAAATACAAGAATAGCACCACACTCACCACTTAACCTCTTTTGGCCCAAATTTTGCAATAGAAACAAGCCTTGTCTATCTCAGAAGGTTTGTGTGAGTGTCGAATAGAAACGTGCATGTAATTGAACAACACATGGGGTGTGATTGTCATCTACACGAAATGCTCTTTAATGAACATCATTCGTGTACTTGTTTTCATCCTAAGTGGTATATGGTTTGCCTCCTCTCTATAATAATCCTTCATGTTCTTGAAGGTTTAGCAAAATGAATGAATTATAGGGATTTATGACTCTCCAGGAATCTCCTCTACATCTGTTTTTTCACTTTGGCAGACACCAAAAGCCATACAGTTGACTCTCACCTTCAACAACAATTAGTCATTTTTCTTTAAAATTAACTCTAGAAAATAAAACAATCCTTTCTAGGACTGTCCATAACTCATGATCACACCTAATACAAATAATTTTGTATAAATTTCATCTACCTAAACAAACATAGTCTCTGATCTCGTCTGACATGAGGGACACTCTCAATCTATTACCCCAATGATCTCAGCAGAAGTGTCACATATAGGGCCCTGAGCTCCTCCTTAAACTCCAGAGTAGAATGTTGCAAAGACTCCACACAGAGCAGCTGACTGGTGCTAGGGGGAACCCCAGGGTCCCAGTAATGGGTGGCCGGTAAGCTCTTCTCAAGACGCTGGGCAGCCAGGACCCTCAGCCACAGCAGGCCCTCTGGTTACACCGATGTGCCTGAAATCAACATCCTCATTTACCGTGTTTGCCATGACAAGAAGAAAGCACTCCTACAAAACAGAGAGCATTTAAAACATGACATGCCTAAAAGACAAAGAAAAGCATGCTTTCACACAGTTGTCAACTTTAGTCACCATAATACATATTTCCTTGTCAACAAAAATACACCCCAAGAACTTGATAGGATAATACATATGTAAAATGCAATAAAGACAGTTGTTCCTGTAAAAGGGTGAGACAAAATCTAGACTATTCAGAGAAGTCTGTCTAAGAGACTGATGGGGAGGAACTCAATACTATCCGTCACATTTACTATTTGCATTCCACCTGGAACTGGGAGGCAAGCTCTCGCAGAGGTGATGAGTAACATAGCGAGGGGGAGAACGTGAAGACTGAGTGCACCGCAATGACTGACAGCTTGTGGAAAGAAAGATCAGTGAAAATTTCACTGCCTTTGGACAAAATTTTCCAACAGGTATTTTTGTTGATATGCTTTATGTCAGTACAGCATAAATTACAAAATGACAAGAAAGGACACTAAGTGGTTATTGAGTACTCACTATGTGCTAGGGAACATGCTAAGCACATCAAAAACATGGCAAGTGATTTCAAGCTTTAAGAGATATAATAGATTTGTAACCCTGCTTCAGTTTTCACAAAAGTGAATATCTTCCCCTTCTGTTTAGGAAAGTGAATAAAAATATTTTGAGGAGACTTACTCGCCACAACATCAGTCAATGGTTTAACTATTTTTTTTTTTCCTTCATTGTCTTCCAGGCTCTCAAAGGAGTGGATTTCACGGCAAATAATATTGAGATATCAACTCCAAAATAGTGATGCTTAGAGAAGAAAATCATGGGCTTTAGCAAACCTGGGTGCAGTCCCAAATTCGTCTCTTACCAGTTGCCTGACATTAGGCTTCTAGTCCTTCAGAATCTCTGTTTCCTCATCTGCTAAAAAAGAATTATCATCCTTAAACACCGGGTTTACTACTAATAATAATAAATAGTGATAGCTAACACTTATAAAGTGCTTACTATTTACCAGAGAGAGCTTCCTAAGTAGTACATTATTCATAACAAACCTGGGAAGTAGTGTGGTAGAGACATCTAGCCTTCACCAAGACCATACCCTCCCTCTCTTTCTAGGTACACAGGCAGAATCTGCCCCCATCTCCCTATATGCTAGGTAGGCCACGTGACTGACTCTGAGCCATAGAATGTGAGTGGAAGTGATGGGTAGCTCTTCTGGACCTGGTCCATAAGAACAGCCACACACTCTCTTTCACCATGTTCGTTCATCCTCCAGGGAAGGTAGAAGGAAGATAACCCAAGAGCAAACTTGGAAGCCACATGTTGAAGATGGCAGTATATCCATTGTCTGGGTTCCTGAATGACCACACAAGAGAGTTAAGTGAGCAAGAAATAAACTTTTATTGTGTTTGAGCCATTATACATTTTCAAGTCTACTGTTCACCCACCCTAGCCTAAATGAGATCAAGTTTATAAGACTTCTGGCAAACAGAATGTGCTCAATATGTGCTACACATTATTGTACATTGTCTTCACTCTTGAGGATGAAGCCCTAGCTATCAATATCAGAAAGATGAGTGCATTGAAGAGGAAAAACACTGAGGGTTTAAGGGTCCATCCTTCCAGAGTGTGAAGCCCAGCTCCCATCCTGGGATTTGGAGCACCACATGGCCCATGTAGGGGAGCTCCATGCAAGCAGCAAGCTTACCTTGGAGTTGAATGGGTCCAGAATGGATTCCCTTGTACTGGACATGGGGTGCAGCTGGGAAGACAGCTTGCTTAATAGCCAAACCAAAAAGACGGTAGGAAAAGAGAACCAGTTCACTGGAGCTGACTCCTGAGGAGAGAGGACTAGGCCATCCAGAATGCTTGTCAGGACCAAAAACTGCAGCCTGGTTTTAGAGAACAAAGACAAGACTATAGAATCACAACTTTACTACTTTCGGTCCCTCTGTGCAATGTATCTGACACTGCCACCTGGCATTAATAAGATAAGTGGCCATGGTTTTCCTCCTTTGTGACTATACACCAACTTAAAAATAAACAAGAATAACTAACAATCCTGAGTTGGAAACCCAGTCACATCCATGCTGCCCCTCTGGCTGCCTTATTTGTACTCTTTCTTGGCGCTGATGGCCTCCTTGTGTTCATATTTTATAACACAACTAAATATATATATTTTTAAGTTCCCTTAGGCCCTTTGTGGGTAGGAATAGAAAACTAATAAAAGAAATAAAATATTTCTGTGATTTGCTAAGAAACGTTTATCTTTGCTCAACCCTAGGGCTGTAGACCCGAGCTTGTATACCAAGCTGGGCCACCGTATAAAGTAGCAGAAGCATCCAGTAAGTTTGCTTATTTATGGACCTTTCCAAGTTGTGTGTGTTTATCATCAAGCATTTAGAACATGGGTAGACGCCACTTTGAACGTTAGAAAGTGCGTGGGGCTGTGGGTTGTAGACCTATGAGAGCCAGCAGTTTTTGAGAACCAGAGTTATAAAGTTCCAGGAATTGGAGAGCTGAAAATGAATTCTTGATAATGTCCCAAATCGTACATCTCTTATTTTTCCTAGGAGTGATATAGGAAAATTTAAATTGGCCAATCTACTCCCTTTCTCGTTCTTCCATCCACATATACACAACCATCAGCTCAGCAACGTCCCTGGGTCAACTCAGAATCCAGCACAGCCACGACAGTCTCAGAAAATGGGAAAATTCCATAGCTCTGCGAAGAGTCCCTTGTCAGTGGACACAAACGCGTATCTCTCTAATTCCTTCCTCTGTACAAATTGGCTTAAATCTCTAAAAATATTCAGAAGATAGATCTATTTAGAGCTTTTATTGACACTATTTTATCTCAAGATAATGAACTCTATGTATATCTTGACAGCTTTTACAGTGGACTTCTTTGGAAGTAAATCATAATCAGTATAGACAACAAAATATTTTACAGAAAAGTACAAAATGCTAAGTGTTGCATGAAAACAGGTACATTGGTTAATAAGGATGCGACCCACCTTATAGGAATATTTCATTTTCAGACAGCAAATTATTTTTGGAGTATAAACTGACTGAATCATTGCATTTTAGAGAAAAGGAGACTTTCCTGGGAAAATAATAGACAATTCCAAGTTATGCCTTAGTTTACATATAAAGATTTTGCCTTATTCCATGAATAAAAGAATACAAGGCTAGCTGAGCCCTCACTCTGTGTAGGACATAAATCTCTCAAGTCCCTGAACTGATACAGTTGGCTCATGGGAAGCTGTCCCCAATGATTTTGCTAAGTAAGAACAGTATTTTCCTTATTGATGGGGGTTAAAAATTTTTATTAAAAATATATTAGTCATGGAAAAAAAAATGGAACATCACAGGCACATGTTTTGGCAAAATCCTTACGGAATTTTATAATAATAAGATTTGACACTTACCGTAACAGGACTCTCCATCTCCAAAAAATTTCACACACATCAATAAATTGTTGTCATTGACAAGGAGTTTAATATGCAGTATACCCCAGAGGCCTCTGTTATCTCCCAGGCCATTCAGCACTTACGTGGAGCCTCTTGATGAGATTTTTCAACACCAGGAAGTGACATACGTATAATAGGCCTGTCTAAACTCCTACCGCTCTCCCAAGGGATTCCACACATTCTGTCTCTCCTCCCCAGAGGTTCTCAAATGTGACTGCCACTTGGGCTGAGCTGAGTTCTCTCATCTCAACCTAAGGAATAAACAAATCCAGTTATTGGGAAGATTTAAGCAAGAGCGATATAAGTTCCCAAAAACTGAAACAAATAACATGGGGATTGTAACCAATAAGAAATCTTCTGTTGAAAGCTACGTTTCTGATACAATTTGTAAGTACAGTGCGCATGTCTATACTGAGACATTCTTGCTTGTTTGGTTTCAGCATCTCCCATGACGAGTTCCTGCTATGGTTGAGATCACTTAGAAAATAGATTGTGAAGTCTTGAATTCAAGCCTAATCCCTGAGATGTTTGACCATTTTACCAGTTTCCTAGACCATAAAGTGAAAGCCAGCAGTTTTTGAAAACTAGGGTTATAAAGTTCTAGGAGTTGGAAAGCTGAAATTTAATTTTTTATAATGTCTCTAATAGTACATCTCCTATTTTTCCCACGAGTGAAGTGGGAAAATAGTGATAGGTGATAAAACAAGGGTTGCTGTTAGCATTAAGTTAGAGAACATACATTAAATATATTTTGCAAACTATAAAGCATTCCGTAAATGCTTCTTATCTATGCAACCATAATGGTCACTTTTCATGGACAGAAGGGAGTGGAAGAATAATTTGAGTTTTCAGAGAAAAGCTAAGGTGTATAAAATAGCATTCTCTGTGCTCTACAAAAATCTCTGAATACAAGATTAGGTGTGTGCTTTTACCAAGTTACAAAAAGAAATAAGTCCCTGACGTGGGGCCGCTGCTTGGGTTCTGCTGACAATGGACTCTCCTCCGGATCTTGCAGTCTGCTCTTCTCAGAGTGAAGAATAACCGAGCTAGACCTCCCCTAGAGCCACATGAGGAGATTGGGGGCTCAGAGAAAGAGGAAGCCAAAAAGATGTGTCTGCAGATTCACGAGCTATTTCATCCTTTATTGAAGAGTTCTGAGTATAATACAGTTCTTCTCAAGGCGTCAGATACAGGAGCGTGGCTGGTTGCAGCTAAGGTGAGAAATTAAGGGAAAGGAGAGTCCAGACATTTAGCTGCAACTGAACGAAACAGCGTGTGATTAGAAGTAAGTTCTCTGTAACTCCTGAGCTCTATGAATTTACAACCTGGTATTTGGCTGTTCTCCAGTCATTTAATCTGGCATTCAATCACAAATAATAGTCCTATTGAGTTCTGTAAAGTCAATACTTCTTACACTCTTTAATTCAGGCAAAGCTCCAGTAGAAAGTCTTCTGTTTGTTTAATGTTTTCAAAGTCTATTCAGTTATATCAGATTTGCACGGTTATGTTATTCCCCAGCCACTTCAGAGCGCTCTCTTATCTCGTATTCTCTCTTTGCTGAGGAAATATGCCTGTCAACCTAAGTAGCATTTTCTTAAAGGAATACAAAATGAATTTAGTCAATTGAGTACCTACGCTGACCTCCTCGAGGTCATCACTCCAGCATCGACAGCATCAGGCCACCCAGTTACCAGGCCACAAGCTACACTTAATAATTCTTGCAAAATCAAGAAATGTTAAGAAAACAGCATTTTAAGGTACCTCCCAGCCTGAAACAACAAATAGGACATAAACTCTGGTTGCCAGATTGTAAGTGGGCTAACAACAATCTCATTGTACCTGAGACTTCAGACCCAGAGAAAAGTGTTTCAAGGTGGGAGGAGGTCATATATTTATAACTCTTTTACTTGTTACAAAAACAATACATTCTCACTGTAGAAAGAAGTGGAAGCAAGTAAAATTAAAATTAAAAAATACAATACCAGAACCAACCTCTGTTGGCACCCCAGTATATATCTTTTCAGACAGGTTTTTATGTTCACACATACATATTCTTATAAAAATAGGATTGTAACATACATAATATTTTATAACCCACATTACCTTTTTTTAACTTACAACTTTGTGAGCAACTTTCTATATCAATAAATATTCATCTATAAAACTTTAAACGGCTGGATAATATTTCAGTGTCTAGGTGGACCATATTTACTTAATCAATTCCATATCATTGAATACTTAGATAGTCCCCAATTTCAAATATTATAAACAATATAAAATTGAGACTTTTTTCTTTAAGCCTTAATTACTTTCTTAGAATAACACCAAGCCGTGGACTTCGCAGACACATTGCTACCACTTCTGATGGCCAAACTGTCCTCCAGAAAAACTGCACCAACTCATACCCTTCCCACGGCTGCAAGGAGTGTCCACATCCCAATGTTGGAGATGACTACTTGATGTTTATGAGTATTATAAGTGAAAAATGCTAATTAACCTTACTGGCATAATTTTCATTTATTTAGTGAGTAGCAAAGTTGAAAATTCTTTCCCATGTCTATTAGCTGTTGGAATTGCATCTGGGCATAGTGTTTTGCCAGAGAGCAGATCAACTCCACATAGCAGGAAGGCTGCGGCCTGCGCCACACTTTGTATGAGTATAGAATCATCAAAAAGTGAGAACCACAAAACACACTGGACCGTCTGGCGGCTCTGCAGGTTCTTGTAAGCATGAAGGAGTTTATCGTGTGATGTGGCCCCACTTGTCTATTTTTGTTTTTGCCACTGTGCTTTGGCGTCATATCCATCAAATTAAAAAGCTTCTGTACAGCAAAGGAGACAATCAGCAGAGGGAAAAAGCAACCTCTGGAATGAGAGAAAATATTTGCAAACTATACATCTGACATGGGTAAATTTCCAAAGTATATAAAGAACTCCTACAACTCAATAGCAAAAAAACTAATAACTTGATTTAAAAATGGGCTAAAGACTTGAATAGGTATTTCAAAGAAGACATACCAACAGCCAACAGGTACATGAAAAGATGCTCAACATCACTAATCATCGGGGAAATGCAAACCAAAACCACAATGAGAGATCACGTCACACCTGTTAGAATGGCTATTATCAAAAAAAAAGACAATAAGCGTTGGTGAGGATGTAAAGAAATTGGAACACTTGTACACTGTTGCTGGGAATGCAAAATGGTGCAGCCACCATGGAAAACAGTATGGAAGTTCCTCAAAAAATTAAAAATAGAACTACCATATGATCCAGCAATCTCATTTCTGTGTATTTATCCAAAAGAATTGAAATCAAGATATCGAAGAAACATTAGCATTTCCATGTTCATTGCAGCCCTAGTCACATTAGCCAAGTTATGGAAACAAACTAAGTGTCCATCAATGGAGGCTTGAATAAAGAAAATGTGGTATATCCATACAGTAGTCTCCCCTTATCTGCAGGGGGTATGTTCCAAAACCCGCAGTGGATGCCTGCAACCATGGATAGTACTGATCCCTATATATAATATGTTTTTTCCTATACATACATACCTATATTAAAGTTTAATTTATAAATTTGGCACAGTAAGAGATTAACAACAATAACTAATAATAAAATAGAACAATTATAACCATATACTGTAATAAAAGTTATGTGAATGTGGTCTCTCTCTCAAAATATCTTATCGTACAAATTTAATGCTTTTTTCCATCTTTAAGCAATTATCATGCACTGTGGCCGAAACTTTGGCAGTCTGAGGTGTGACAGCAAAACTAGCATGAATTTCTTTTTCCTTCTTCACAACTTCGCAAATAGAAGATTCGTTTTTATGGTAGATCTTAGCAACTTCAGCATGTGATTTTTTCTTTCCCTATTAAGTTGGGAAATTGCACCTTTTCACTTAAAGGAAGCACTTTATGGCTTCTCTTCGGCATATCTAAATTGCCAGGACTACTGTACAATGGAATATTATTCAGCCTTAAAAAGAACGAAATCCTGAAATATGCAACAATGTGGATGAACCCATGGATGACTTAGCATTTGATTAAACTAAGTCAGATAAGCCAGACACAGAAGGACAAGTACTGCATATGAGGTAATTAGACTTGTCAAACTCATAGAAGCAGAGTGTAAAATAGTGATTGCCGGGGGCTGGGGAGAGGAGAGGAGGCATTTGGGAGTTGTTGTTCAATGGGAATAAAGTTTCAGTTATGAAAGGTGAATAAGTTCTAGAGATCTGCTGTACAACATTGCACCCATAGTTTACAATACTGTATGATATACCTAAAAATCTGTTCAAAGCGTAGATCTCATATTAAGTTTTATTACCAAAATAAATTAAAAATTTTTTAAATAATAAAATAAAGGAGGTTATATATTTTGTTAAATATATAAGGACATTTGAAAGACTAAAAAAACATTCTTAACCAGCTCTGAGGTCAGAAATGTTTGATAGAATCATTATGGGTCGAATTACATCTCCTCCAAAACTTCATATATTGAAGCCTTAACCCCCAGTACCCTCAGTACCTGTGTGGAGATGGCCTATAGGAAACAGAGATACATAGCAATGCAGGGCTTTCCTAAAACCAAATAGATTCCTTAAAGTATGAAAGTGTTGTGTGAAAGGGAAATAAGGACTGAGAAGCATAAAAATCTTACCTCTGGACCCATAGAGGCAGAATTCAGCCAATGAATAAGGTTTCCTAGTTGCTTGTTAATTTACCTCCTGATTAGCTGGCTGGCTGATGACTGCTTGATTGCTTTCTCCCTGTGTGTCTTAGTGCTTCAGACGGCAGATCATAAAGTTAGGTCCATAGATACCAATAGCCAGCCCTGATGGTCTAGTGGTTAAGATCCTGTGCTCTCGCCACCATGGCCCAGGTTCCATTCCCAGTCAGGGAAACATACCACCTGTCTGTTGATTGATTTCAGATACCAGCAGGGTCAGCCATGGCGGACAGTTCTCAGAAGAGCTTCCAGACTCAGAGAAACTAGGAAGAAGGACCTAGCCACCCACTTTCAAAAAAATTGGCCGTGAAAAGCAGTGGAGCATTGTCCAGCGTAGCGCTGGCAGGTGAGAGGATGGCACAAAAAGACCAGGCAGTCAGCTTAGCTATCCACAGGGTCACTAGGTGTCAAAATCAACTCGAGGTCACTAATAAAGACACCAATACAAATGGAAACCCATGATCAATGAAAAAGATGTTATATATCAAGGATTGGTATTTTCCTTATTTGATTGAATAACCTGTCTCTTTACCCAGCAGATATCACTATTTTAATAAATTGAGATTTATGATATTCATAAGCTGCGTATTGAATTCATATAAAATTATTGAAAAATAATATAGCATAACGCATCCTTTTCTTTAAAATATAAATATTCAGTGTTTATATCCTTCAAATGAAGGGGAATGTTCTCAGAGCTTGCAACGAATATCATTACCTGCTATCTCACATTATATACATACCAGCTGAGGAACTGAGAAACTTCTTTAATAAAGACCATGGCAGACTGCAGACTGAATTATGAGTTTCAATAACCACCATTTCAAATATTTTCATATTCAACTTGTTCAGAAGTTATTGATTTGTTTGCCTTTTATTCTTATGGAAAACTGATCTGAAAGCATGATAACAGGCCTGTGCTTCTCTATTCGAGATTATTTTAGGTTTAGGCAGAAGGAAATAGAGCTCAGAGGCAAGGCTGCTGGCAGTCATGGCAGAGGACGCCCTAAGCAGGTAGATGGGGCACCTGCACTGTGCTCTCTCCAGACAGCTTCGCTGGATCCCCTGACAGCTACAGGCTGCCTGAGTCAGATGCCTCAGAACTCACCTTGGACTTCTTTATAATCCCCATCCCATTGGTCACCAACTCCATCAGCGCTGGCAGTGCAATCACCCTGGACCCTGGTCCTTTCTCCAGCCCCACTGCTAGTGCTCAGGCAGTGGTCTCACTCCTGAGGAATGACATGCTAACGTGTCTTCTTGTTTTCACTCCATTTAATTCAGCTGCCCACACAGTCCCCAGGTCACTGAAGTTAAATTCGTGGGATAAATCTGTTCCTACCACATCCCAACTGAAAACATTCAATGACTCTGTTTGTCTATCACATCAAATCCAGACTCTACGGGCCTCTCTCGATCCCTTATCATCTGGCCCCAGCCTAGCTTGATTAGTTCAAACTTTGTACCCCTGTGTCATTACTAGACAGACCCACTGTAGAAAGGTTTTTTTTTAATTTAATGTGTTCATATTTTTAACATTTTAAGCAATTTGAATTTTTTGCAAAGTATTATACAGTGGGAATGGTTTACATTATTCAAAATATAATAATTGAATGCTCTATGTACAGGAAATAGAAGTTAAACCCAAGGAGAGGTTTTAGTTGTACATTTAAAGATTATCATCTATGCACATGGATTTGGGGGGCAATTTATAATTTATTAAAATGATATAAAACTTTAGATCATTTTTCATATTATGTGATTACTAGGTTATTAACAGATGGGTATACTTTCTATGCCAATCTGCTGCATAGTTTTTACCAATTTGCTTTGTATAGAAATGCGCTTCTACCTTAAGGTGTTCTCTTCAGTCATCTTATGGGGGTGGGGGGTTATTGTCACAGACATGTTAGATCATTTAACGTTCTTGAAGTCAGACTGTTAGGTTTTCCTGTTAAAATTCCAATACACATACTTTATTCAATTAGCATCAGCACTTCATTTCATCTGTTCTCTTTTCCTGTAGAACCATGGAGTAATAATTAAAATACTTTGTACAGTAGAAAGAAGAGGCCCTCGGAGCTGTGGTACATAATTCAGTTGTTAATAAATGGTTCTGTGAGAATAGAAATGGTTCCACTAGATTCTATCCATTGTGGGTGGAAAGCCTGGCATATAAGATTGAATTATGATTGTTTTTATTAAAAATGAGAATCATTTAAATTGAAGAATAAAGCAGCACTTTCAGATTTAGACCATGGAATCTAACGTTCTCAGTTGAGGGGTAAGGAGTGACCTGGCTAAGGTCCAGAAGCTACCATGCCCAGAGGTCAGGGCTCCCTTCTCAGTCTTACACCATCACCTAGGCTGTTGGTTTTCTGACCCTGACTAAATGACAGGTGGATGGTCAGCGGTCAGCACAGTGCCTGGAATTTGGGAAGCATTCAATGAAGGTTAACCATTTTATACCTAATTTCACTTTCTATTTCATGTGAAGGGAAAACATATTTTCATAAAATTACAAAGCCTCCAGCTAATTAGCCTACAAGTTGACAAGGGGGTTTGAAGGTCATTTCCTTTTCTTGAATATTCAAGCTATGATAAATCACTTTTGCCAAAGCCATTACTACATGAAGTGGCTTTTGGCCTAAAAGTACTTAAATAATCATTTCTTTTCCCATAGGTAGACAAAGATGTTGGGTCCACCCCAAATTTTTATTCCTGTAATTGTTTCCAGATAAATTTTGAGTAACACTCATTATTCCATATAACAAGGAAAGCAGATTCCATTTAGAGCCAAAGATGCCTCTTGAGAGGTTTCTAATACCATCATAGCCCAAGGTCCCCAGCCAGTCCCAGGAAGAATTTACGGATGTATATGGATCCTCAGGACCATGACCTCAAGGTAGTGCTGAGGAATCTATAGAGATCTGATGAGGCAATTTAAAAATCTGAATTAATTTCTTATCAAAAATACCTTTTATTTAGAGATAATAGTAAGCATTACTTTTGTTAGAAGAAAGACAGTTGTCAAGGTTAAACAAAAAGGAGGCATTTTTACCAGAGCTTCCTGGATTTCCTTAACAGTGATCCAGTAACAACCGATGTGATGTACTGACACGTACACATTTCCCGGGTTTCTATAAAACGCTATAGCAGATAACATAAGTATGCATCCAGAGCGTCATTTGGTGCTTGAAACAGTCCTGGGAAGTGAGCAGGGCTTGAAGGCAGTGCAAGCCCCACAGTGGGAATGCTGCAAAGCTGGCGGACTGGAGTCCAGGTTCTGAACTCTCGCTCCTGTGTCCTTTCCACCATATCACCCTGCTGTGCAAGATAGAGACAGTCGATAAAAATGATATTTGTAAATCTTTTTACCAAATTGAATTATATTTTCACATTGATGTTTTTTTATTTCAAAGGTGATTTATCTTGGTCTGTGATTGATCTGTAATTGGCGTGGGAGTCATAATTTCAGCTGTGTTTCCCTTTTTGTCTTCCCAGCCACTTCTGTAAGCACTAAGAGTCTGTAAGTAAAGGAAATAGCCAAAAGACCAAGTTTAAAAAGTCATCTCAAGTGCAACTTCGTCTCTTTCATAAATCTTTATCAGCGTTTCTTAAATAGCAACATACCCATAATTAATATGATTAATAATAAGACTGATAATTAATCATAATAATTAACAATGAGTAACAATTCACTATAATTAATTACAATATATGTTAATATGACATTAACATAGATAATATTAAGTTGTATTATATTATATATTAAAGGTAAATATAATATCAATACATATCACATTATATATTAATATACAATTATTAATTACATAATACATATAAAATATTAATGCATTATATAACATTAATATAGAACAAGTAATATCAACATACTAACAATATTATATTAAATAATAAAAATAATTAATAATAATAATAAATTTGTGGTTATAAATCAACATTAAAATGATTAATAATAATAAGGTTAATAATTAGTATGGCACTGTTTCTTTGAAAAGTCAAATGGAACTTCCCCATCTTATTTCACACGCCTTCTCAGAATCTCTTTGAAGTTACTGGCCAGGGATGGGAATAATTATAGTGGGACGAGCTGAAGGACAAAGGTTTCTCGTATATCGCAGGCAGAAAGTTTTCCAGGAGGGACACTAGGGCATATCTGTAGACAAAACAGACCTCCGATCCCGAGCCTCACTCTCTAAGGCACGGGGGGCATGAAGATGGCCCCTCGTGTGCATGAGCTGCTCCCAGCACAGCCGGCTGCCTCTCCTGGGTGGTCTCTCCCACAAGCACTGGCCCGTCTCCTGTCTGCTTCAAGTCAAACGACTTCCCCACTTACGTTTGAACACCAGTTGCTGGAGCTTTCCAACTCTAATGCCTCGCTTTTTATAATCCATCAGAGTATTCCGTTAATCCCCTCTCCCCACCCACCACACACGGATCAGACTGAATAGCTTTGGTTTACTTTCCAATTCAAGTGCCCAAATCTGGTGCACTCCACATTTCCTTTGGACTAAGAAAGCTTATACAAGAGTTATTTTTCTTCTGGCTGGTTAAAATATGCTGAAATAGTGCAAATCAGATATCAAAGATTTTTTAAACAGCAGCATTTAACGAAAACCCAAACAAATAAATAAAACTACAGAAAACAGGAACACCAGCAGGCTTATCTCTAGTAGCTTCTGCTAGAACAAAGTACTCATTTCAAATCACGAGCAACTAGAAAGTTTAGAAAAGGGAAAGTACTTATTTTAGTATGACTCATGGCATTAATGAGATATTAGGTGGAGGGACTTAGGGGGTGGGAGTGGAATGATGTATGTATTTGTTGTGTGCGTGTGTATGTGTGTTTGATGCCAGAATAATACATAAATCGAACCCACATTTTTAAAATTATTTTTTATAATTTCAGATTGATTAGCTTGGTTATTTAGGAAAAAAAAATCTATATACAGAAAATAGGAAAAGCAGAAAACCTAAGCAACCCAAGTAGATTAAACCTAGAAACATATTTTCAGATGAAATAGACATTCCGAGTGTTAATGAGATATATATTTATAAAAACATATATAGATATATATTTTTACATATAGATATATATTTTTACAATGTATAGATATATATATTTTTAAGAATATATACCAGGATGAATTCAGATATGTATTTATATATGTACATATAGTACAGTTATAAAATTAGCTTCTGTTTGTGAGAGTTTTTTTTTACTTCTTTAAAACTGAAAATATGAGGGATGTGGCTCTCTGTAGGGGAGCCCAAGTGGGACCATGCATTCACCCTCTTTCTTTAAGTGAATGCTTAATTGAATCGGAAGCTGTCCTTCGTGCCCCAGAGGTCACAGATCTGGTCTTGGTTAACTGCCAAGAAAAGCCCAGGTAGCCGGAGCTCAGAATCCCGGACAATGGAGCTGCGAGACCCACGGTCCGGGCAGCCTAAGTGACAAGCCCCAGCAGGACAGACTCAGAGCACGAAGGGTCAGGCTGATTAATAATAGCCCCTTACACTGGTGCAGCATTTCACAGTTTTAAAAAAAGGTCCAAATTTTGTTGAATTGAAAAACCACTCATGCCCATGAACTCATGGGCCCGCTCAGCTGTGAGGTGGACACAGTGGGTCAGGCCACAGGATCTCCTTGTTACAGACGAAATCCTGAGGTTCCCAGCATGTGGGATTTGCTCAAGAATTGAAGGCCAAAAGGAGCCAGAGCCCAGGGCAGACTGCATACTGCTGTCAGATGAAGACACTGGGGGTGGCAGTGCAGCCTGGGCCCAAATCCCCTCTCTCCCAGTTACTACCGTGTGGCATAGGGCAAGTCAACTGCTGTACCTCGTTTCCTACCCACAAAACAGTGCCCGCCTCCATGAGTTTTCGAGGTAGTCAAATGTGTTAACATGTGTAAGATGCTCAGAATGGTAACTGCCGTGAGCTATTAGCTACTATTACACATGTGGTCCTTACTCTCAGAATCAGCTTCATATGAATACCTGAAGGCGTGGTGGCACATTCTGAGAAAACACCAAAGTCAGCATTCTAAGAAGAGGAAATACTTGTTTGATTAATTGGACTAAGGGAAATGTAATCCACAGCTTATATTTGAGCCATTCCATATTAGGTGCATCTAAAAGCTCTTTGAGGCCTCTCTTTACTGAGTATTTGTTTTAGCTTCTTAAAATCCTTAAAAGGTACTTATTAATAAAAACCAACAAATGCTCATTTTATTTTCTTAGATTTTATGAGATCAGGGACTAGTATTAACATGTTGGATCTCTGTTGAATGGCCGAGGAGCAGAGCCCATGCTTGGGAATCACAGGGACCTGGGATTGATTGCAACCTGGCTCAGCCAGTTACTTCTGATGTGGTCTTGGACAACTTACTTCCCTTTCTTGAACCTCAGTTTCTCTACCTGGAACCCTAGGAGCATAACAATTATTTTGCAAGGTGCTTTCAGAATTGAAGGTAATGTGTGTGAAGTTCCTGATAAATAGTAGGAACACAATATTTTCTACCTCTTCTTATTATAATTATGGTGACAAGCAATAGTTGAAATCATACCTATTAGTATCTTTTTTTGAAATAAAGGTGAATTTGTTCTTGTATTCATTTCCTCGAGCTGCCATAACAAAGTACCACACATTGGGCAGCTTAAATAACAGAAATGTATTGTCTCACAGTTCTGGAGGCCAGAAGTCTGAGATCAAGGTGTTGCCATGGTTGGTTCCCCTGAGGAATCTGAAGAAGAATCTATTCCAGGCCTTTCTCCTTGGTCCACAGATGGCTGTGGTGTGCTTCATCTTCACGTGGCATTCTCCCTGTGCTCGCCTGTCGCCAAAGTTCTCCTTTTAATAAGGACACCAATCAATTGGATTAGGATCCACTCTAAAGATCTCATTTTAATTTAATCACCTCTAAAAAGACTCTATCTCCAAATAAAGTCACATTCTAGATACTGGGGGTTAGGACTCCCACTTATGAATTTAGGAGGGATACAGTTCAACTCACAACATATACATACATGATAAACTATTAAAAAGAGCAAATGGATGATAAACACACAATGAAAAGGTAGCTCCAGGGGCCAGTAGGAGAATGAGATGTGATAGAGGACAGAGAACAAGGCAAGTTCTGGCCCTGGATGATGTGATGGGTTCATGGGTGTTCACTACAGTGGAATGCTTTGTAACTTAGACGCTTCATGTCTACTGGTTTGTGCAGACTGTAGATATTTTAAAAGGAGAAAACAGAAGACAGTACGAAAGTGGTTTGCACCCATTCAGAAAACAAGAGAATTAAAGTCCCTCAAGCATAGACAGAGCTTCCCTCTAACTCAAGCACCACCAAAGAGCCACTAAGCCCTTGACAAAAACTGACAAATAATTAAGGTCAACAGCTAGTAGAATCTTGTCTGTGCAACATCTTCCTTCCTCTAATTGAGACTTTTATTACTATTATGGTCGTTGCTATCCTAAAATGCATACCCTCTACCTGACTTAAAGGATTTGAAAAATTTGTAGTCCTTGATGGCAGCACAAAGCGCTGTTATCAAGCATCTTCCTGAAAAGAAGGCTGTGGAATTCTGGTTTCTTGACCAGAGTTGGCTCATTCCTGCTTCCAGCACTCAGACACCTCATGAAGCCCTCTGAAGCAGTCCACTTCCCACAGGAACTTCTAGGGGTCCATATGGCATGGCTCCCCTGGGTCTCATGTGAATGCGAGTGACTCCCTGAGTCTCCCAGCTCCTGTGTTTTCTTTATTCATAGTGGGATGTTTAGTCAACCTTGCTAAAACCCAAATAATAATGGCTAACACTTACACGACTTTGACTGCGTCCCAGGTATGACTTAAATCAGTTGGCATAGATTAATTCACCTAACAACCCGAAGAGGTGGTCCTGTTAGTATCCGTACCTCACAGATGAGGAAATGAGATAATGGAGTGGCCCAAGGTTTCACAGCTAGTGAGGACAGAACCTGGACACACTGACCTATAAACCCAACTTTAGGGTGTCTCAGTCTGAAATTTCTGCCTCTTCCACACGAGAGATCGCAACTCCCAGTGCTGACTTCCACACCCAGGGGGCCAGAGTAACCTCTGCAAGATTTATGCTCTTCCTGAGGTGAATCAAAAACCATCCAGACACTACTCAGTGAACAGAAGGACTAAACTGGAAGTGGTTGCTTTGTTGACCTAAATGAGTCCTTTTCACATGCCTAACTGGCTGTCAGTGTGTAACTACCATGTATACAAAATGTGCAGTAAACAGCACTCTACCCAAACAGACCTCTTATGCGGACTGAAAAACGTCCAGTTCCTTCAGTCCACCAACCTCTGACAGTCACGTGGCAGAAAACGAATTGCTACCCAGGCAGACCTATGAAATCACCATGTGTCCATCTTCACCATGATCCCAGGTCCAGGTGTGGGTTTCACCAGACTCTAGAAATTTCCAGTGACCACAGTGGGCCCATAAAAGGTTTGCCTTAGGAGCTACCTTGTCCCCACCCAAACCATCGACATAACACCCTGTGTGAGAAAATATTATCTTTTAGGTTAGAGAAATCTTCAAAACATACAGGTCCTCTTGTCCAGCCAACTGGTCAACAGCTTGCCCTCAGTGTGAGGAACAACAGCAGGCCTCTCTCTTGCTATTTTCTTTCTGGCTAGACCCGTAGTTGTGGTTCTCTTCAACATGGCTTAATCCAAGTTCCTTTACACCAGCTAGGAAAAATGAGTTAATTTCCTAATGCTCATTTTACTTGCTGCTTAGTCACACTAGAACCGGTCATTCTAGTTTTGCTTAATGACAACCAGAGAATGGCTTGATTGGTGTGCTTTAGAAAGAAGAAAAATTGAATACACATGCACACACACAGATGGTAACTAGAGATTAGAGGTTCGATAGTACAGATATAGATAGGGATATATAGATAAACCTGAAGATAATTTATCTCCTCGTGGAGAAGAGCTAATATTAAAATATTGGGAAAGTGGTTAAAAAAAAAGAAAGAATGAGAGAATATTAAACTGAAAAGAATTCTATTTAAAATGCAGATTGAAGGAATTTTAACAGAATCCATAGATATTACCTCATAGAGAGAAGGTGCACACACACACACATACACATACATGCGCACACACAAAATCTTGGACTTGACTGTGAGTTTTCCATCCACTTATCATCTAGAATTTAAGGAAATAGTAATTCAACTAAGTCATTCTCTTGATCAATTGGGCCATAACCAGTTATGAATTCTGACATTTACGAGAACTCTGCTTCCTTTCGATTTGAAGGAGGGATTCTCAACCACAATTACCTTTACAAGTACATTCTCATTATTCATAGGAAACAAAAAGAAAATTTCATGAGTAATAAAGGAAAGTGTCATCCAACATCAAAATACATGAGGTATAAAGAAGAAACCTTGTTGAATGAAGTGTTAATTCTGGACTGAAGGCCAGATAAAACCAAGTTCAAGTTCCCTAGTCTAAAATGCTCTCTGGATAACCATCTGCTTCTCTGGGCCGGTACACAGGGAGTTAAAGTAATTGTTTAAATTACAGTGAGCCTCTGGGGAAAATATTTTACCCATATTTTAAATTTTTTAAATATAGTCAAGGTCCAATCATATGATGAAAATTATTTTTCCCAAATAACACATGGTAAAGAAGTGACATAAGTATCATAAGAACAGAAATCTTGACTTATGCTTCAATCTTTTCCTTGGACATAGCATTCTTTCAATCATAATAATCACCAAAGAATAATATGCTTATAACATACCTGAGCTTTTGAGAAAATAAATATGTACATCTGCTTAAAAGTGGTTTGAGGGGTTGGCACAATGGCATAGTGGTTAAGTTTGCGCATTCCACTATGGTGGCCCAGGGTTCACAGGTTCAGATCCCGGGCACAGACCTACACACAGCTTATCAAGCCATGCTGCTGCAGGTGTCCCACATATAAAATAGAGGGAGATGGGCATCGCTGTTAGCTCAGGGCCAATCTTCCTCAGGAAAAAAGAGGAGGATTGGCAATAGATGTTAGCTCAGGGCTGATCTTCCTCACAAAAAAAAAAAAAAAAGAAAAGAAAAGTGGTTTGATTATATTGGTTAAAATATGTAAGCTGATCTGCGGAATGACAATTTCTAAAAGCAAGCAACCACTTGTTTTGAGACTGTCAGTTGCAAAAGAACATCAGGAGATATGATGCAAAGTAATTAATGACAAGAAAATGCTACCCCAGCATTCACAAGAAAGGAAGAGAAAAGCAGGAGTCCACCAGAGCGGCACAAGTAGCGTGGAGGTTGTTTCTTATAATCTCTTCCACAATGCGTGTAATCCCAGTAATATCTGTGATTTGTTCATAGCTCGGAAATAGAGAACATATTGTGCTATGTTAGATACATATTATTTCTATTTTGTAAAGCCTCCAATTCATTTCAATAAGTGTTGACGTCTCACACATTTTGAATTGAGGTCATTTAGTCCTCTTAAAATTCCTGGGAAATAAACATTACAATCTACTTCACACACAGAGGAAAAGTCCAGTTTCTAAAGGCTAAGTGAATTTTTCCTGGTTACAACTAATAAGGTGCCAAACTCAGGTCTTCTGCCTCTAAGTCACTGCTGTTTCCACCTACGACACGACCTCCAGGTATTATGTCTCTGTGGCCTGTGCTGGATATTGTCTATGGCAGGGGCTTGTATTTCCACTCCATTCTACACTCCCTGCCCTCAGATCACAGGTGCTGGAAGGCCAAAAACTACATTTCCCAGACTCCTTGCAGCTGAAGTTTGGATACAGTTTAGTTTCGGCCAATGAGATGCACGCAAACAAGATTTACAAAACAGAAAGGACCAGAGAGCACCCTTCCTGCAGTGGTGATGGCTGAGTGCTGAGTTTGGGCAGCATCTGGACCCCACATTTCGCTCTTTGGTCATCAGTTTCTTGGGTGGGAGGTGCTACGGTGGCCGCAGCTGCCTGACTGTGGACACCCCTGTACAAAGTGCACCAGGAAGACCTCCTGATTGGAGGAAGCTTGGCTCGTCAAACTTGAATGTGTCTCAGTAGTGTCTCAAAAGGGGGAAATGAGGGAAGGGGACTTATCTTGTCTGGGGGACTGGACCAGATACAGGGCGGTGTAGGCAGAAGTTAGTGACTGTGGTCTGAACAGACGAGGGATTGTTGGAAGAGACAGTAGTATTCGCAACACACGAATCCGTGCAGTGTTACTGTAAAATCAGTGTGCCTGCCATCTTGTCTTGGAAAACATGGGTCTGAAGAAGCTGGTGTGAGACAATTTGAACTCAGAGAGTTTGTTTGCATGTCCCGGTTTTGGACAGTTTATCTATTTTGCAGTCAGAGTTCGTTTTGCCGATTGTTGTTTCTGTGCTATTTTTCTAGACCCTGGGATGGCAGCTCCAGTAAATCTGACCCTGAAGCCAGGTATCCAGCAGTAACTCCCTGACTTGCTCTCTTCTTATCATTTGAACAATTTTGCAAGCATCTACCTCTCTGAACAGAAGTGGTTTCTGTTTCCTGCAGTGAATTCTTCTCTTGTTTTTTAATAAGATATTCCAATTTAGATTAAATAGCTCTCTTATTAAATGGCTTTCAGATATTAGAACAACATGTCTTTGCCACCAGATGACAATCTCTCTGAATTGTAAATCCAAAAGCCCCTGAAAAATAACCATCCCTCAGAAAGCTGTGCTTCTGAACTCTGTCTGTCCATCAGAACCACCCACAGAGCTTTTTAGCAGATGCCTGAACTCTATCCTTCAGGACATTAATGCAGTAGTGCTGGGGTTGGGGGCCAAGAAACTATTTTTGTAATGCAAGCCAATTTTTTTCTATGAAGAGGCTTAGGAATCTAAGACACATGATCGGAAGGCAAGAGAGGCAGGAAAAGGCCCACGAGGAAGGACACCCACCCCATCCCAGACAGGCTTCCTCACCCAGGCAGGCCAAATACTTCCAGATACTGGCACCTGGGGATCCCTTAGAAAAACTTCAGGACTCTTACCCCACCACGCTAAATTGTCAGCCATCTCTATCTACGCACAAGGAGGTTCCAAAAAGCTTTTTAATACCACCATCTAATCTAAACCAGAGGTTTGCAAATTTATGACCACCATGCTAAACTCAGCCCACAGCCTGGTTTTGTGAATAAAGTTTTATGGGCACACAGCCATGTCTGCTTGTTTCTGTGTTGTTTATGGCTGATTTCTTGCTACAACAGCAGAGTTGAGTAGTTGTGACAGAGACAGTATAGTCATAAAGCCTGAACTATTTACTATCTGGCCTTTTACAGAAAAAATTTGCCGGCCCTGGCCTAAACTATGAACTAATGACCAGGATCCTCAAATATTTGAGGAAAACCAGTCATAGAAAAAGATGTAATTGTATAAACAGAAGAATGGAAACAAAAGATAATGCCTGAATTAGAAGGAAACAAAAACAAATAAGCAACAAAAAAACTACAATTACTATCCAAGTTGATACTATGTACTCCAAAGAGACAAAAGAATATATTGAATCCGTTAAAAAAAAGAAAAAAGAAAAAACACAGGATCAGATATCTTTTAAAAAGGAACAATGTGATAGCAAGAAAAAACTCTTGAAGATTTTAAATGTGACTGCACAAAATATTCAGTAAATGGTCATAAATAAAGGTTACCTCAAAAAGCAGATTAAAAAGGAAAAGAGGCAGAAAACATAAAGCAGGAAAAGATAAAAGACCCAGCAGCAACTCAAACAAACAATCATCTACTAGGAGTTCCAGAAAAAGAATTCAAAGAAAAAGTTATAGAGGAAATTATCTAAGAAAATTCCACAAAGATTTCACAGAACAGGATACATCTCCCATCTAAAAGGCCTCCATATCTATCATCTACCTCAATAGGGTAGAAGACACAAGCACAATAACAAAATACCTGTATGTGAAATTTTAGAAGACCAAAGACAATATGAAGATTCCAAAAGCTTCCAAAGAGAAAACAAAACTAAACACAAAGGAACAGGATTCAGAATAACATTAGATATATCAACAGCAACACGGAAGGAAGGAGATAATATAGAAAACCTAGGAGGCGGAGTCAAGGTGGCAGCGTAGGCAGACTCGGAACTCACCTCCTTCGTGGACACAGCCAATTTACAGCTACACGTGGAAAAATTACCCCTGAGACAGAACTGAAAACTGGATAAGAGGAACTTCTGCAACAACGGACAATCCTAACTGAGGTGGAAGAGGCAGAGACTCCCTTCTGGAGAGGAAAAATGCCGCCTTCACAAGCCACCAGCTTCACGGCCGCCGGGAGCAGCTCACAGGTACGCAGCCTCCCTGGAGGCGCGGGGCCCTGAGCCGGGGAGCGGACCCACTGTGGGCATTTGTGGACCCAGCAAAATCGAGACCAGCGGCATAATATCTGACTGTGCCTGCTACTAAAACATTGGAGAGTACCCCCAGAAAAGCTGGTTCACAAAGAAACTAAAACTGGCTCTTAAAGGGCCCGCAAGCAAACACACCCATTTCAGAAAGCATCCTAAAATCACCAGAAAGAAAGGTGCACAGTGCTTTGGTGACAAGACTCACCTAATAGGCCCTGAGTGCATCTCGGAGAGGGGTGAGACCTCTCCAGGGACTGGGACATTGGCGGCGGCCATTGTTGTGGCCTGGTGTGGGCGTGCTGACACAGACGCCATTGGAGTTCTCCCTGAGGCCTGCTAGCCCAGGGTCTGCTCCACCCACTAGAGCACTGATTTAATCCAGCTCAACCAGGGCAGGCAGCCCACCCTAGAGACTGGCCCCACCCAACAACAAGCCCGGGGCAACTTGTGGGCCTGCATAGATTGGTGACTGGATTCTCTGCAGCCTGGCAACTGAGCCGACTTTAGTGGAGCAGGGTGTGCACAAGGAGCAGCTGGAGAGTGTGGGGTGGTGGCAGAGTGTGTGGGGCTCCCGCTGTGGAGAGACTGGGTCCACTTGGGGAGGTCGGGGCGCTCACATGGGGCAGGACTGTGTTGACTGTGTCCAGGTTGACTGGACCTGTGGGCGGCAGGGCTTGTCAGCTGCAGAAGACTTGTGCTTCTCAAAGACCCACATAGGAGGTTCGCCCCACCTTCCAAAGCCTGAAACAATTGGGTGCTCCTGTGCCTGAGGCCAGCCCCACCCAGCTGCAATCCTCAGAGAGCTGACAAGAGACCTAATAGGCTAGAGGCTTACAGCAATTGTAAGCCCCTGAGCCTAACAACCTGCCACGCTGGGGGCCTACTCACTTAAAAGAAATACTGCAACACAAATGTGGTATTAGAACTTGTAGCCAACTGTTCTGGGGCTCCCCACACCTGATAAAGAGACTGAAGGGCCCACAACAACTACAAGCAGCTGAGCATTACAACAGCTGGCCAGGAGCATAACTCGGCCTCCCTGGGTGCCTACAGGGAGAGCAAACAGGCCACAACAGAAGGACACACGTAGCCCACATAGGGGTCACCCCTGGAACATTGAGAACTGAGGGAAGCACACTGGAAGCCTCCTAAGGCATCACTTACATAAGGTCACCTACCCAAGAGCAGGAGACATAGCTGACCTACCTAATACGTAGACACAGGCACAGGGAAAGAGGCAAAATGAGGAGGCAAAGGAATACATTCCAAGTAAGGGAATAGGACAAAACCCCAGAAAAGGAACTAAGTGAAACAGAAATGAGCAACCTACCCAACAGAGAGTTCAAACTAAGAGTGTTAAGGATGCTCACTGATCTGGGGAGAAGAATAGATGAACTCAGTGAGAATGTCAACAAAGAAATGGAAGATATAAGAAAGAACCAATCAGAAATGAAGAATACAATACTGGAAATGAAAAATTCACTAGAGGGACTCAAAACCAGGGTAGAGGATACAGAAGAACGGATCTGTGAGCTGGACAAAAGACTAGAAGAAATTATCCAAGCTGAACAGGTAAAAGAGAAAAGAATTAAAAAGAGTGAGGACAGTCTAAGGGACCTCTGGGACAACATCAAGCGCACTAACATCCGTGTTATAGGTGTCCTGGAAGGAGAAGAGCGAGACAAGGGGGCAGAGAATCTATTTCAAGAAATAATAGATGAAAACTTCCCTAACCTAAGGAAGGAAACAGACATCCAGGTACAAGAAGCACAGAGAGCCCCAAACAAGATAAACCCAAAGAGGCCCAACCAAGACACATCATAATCAAAATGTCCAGATTTAAAGATAAAGAGAGAATCCTAAAAGCCACAAGAGAATGTCAAGTTACATACAAAGGAAACCCCATAAGGCTATCAGCTGACTTCTCAGCAGAAACCTTACAGGCTAGAAGAGAATGGCACGATATATTTAAAGTGCTAAAAGGAAAAAACTTACAGCCAAGAATACTCTACCCAGCAAGGTTATCATTCAAAATGGAAGGAGAGATCAAAATTCTCCCAGATAAGCAAAAATTAAAGGAGTTTGTCACCAAGAAACCAGTGCTACAAGAAATGTTAAAGGGACTGATTTAAGGGGAAAAGAGAAGACCACAAATAGGAAAAATTATCTATTTCCATGATTAGAATGTAATGGATACAAATGCACAAAAAAGAGGTTAGATATGATATCAAAAACATAAAAGGAGGGAGGAGGGGAGTTAAAGAGTACAGCTTTCTGACAGAGGTCAAATTAAAGGGACAATCAATTCTGTATAAAAGAAGAAAGGAACAGAGAAGGACTACTAAAACACTGAGGGGGAAAAAAAAAAAAAGTTAAAAAATGGCAGTAAGTACCTACCTCTCAATAGCTACTTTAAACATCAATGGACTAAATGCTCCAATTAAAGGGCATAGGGTGGCTGACTGGATAAAAAAACAAGACCCATATATATGCTGCATACAAGAGACAAACTTCAGACCTAAAGACACTCACAAACTGAAAGTGAAGGGATGGAAAAAGATACTCCACGCAAATGGCAATGAAAAGAAAGCTGGGGTAGCAGTACTCATATCAGACAAAATAGACTTTAAAACAAAAACTGTAAAAAGAGACAAAGAAGAGCATTACATAATGATCAAGGGAACAATCCAACAAGAGGATATAACACTTGTAAATATCTACACACCCAATGTAGGTGCACCTAAATATATAAAGCAATTATTAACAGACATAAAAACAGAAATAGAAAATAACACAATAATAGTAGGGGACTTTAACACTCCACTTACTCCAACGGATAGATCATCCAAACAGAAGATCAATAAGGAAACATTGGCCTTAAACGACACACTAGAACAGATGGACCTAGTAGATATATACAAAGCATTCCATCCAAATACCAAAGAATACACGTTCTTTTCAAAGGCACATGGAACATTCTCCAGGATTGATCACATATTAGGCCACAAAACAAGTCTCCATAAATTTAAGAAGGCTGAAATAATACCAAGCATCTTTTCTGACCACAACGGTATGAAACTAGAAATCAACTATGTGAAGAAAATCAGAAAAGCCACAAATACGTGGAGATTAAACAAAATGCTACTGAACAACGACTGGGTTAACGAAGAAATCAAAGAAGAAATCAAAAAATACCTGGAGACAAATGAAAATGAAAATACGACATGCCAGAATTTATGGGATACAGCAAAAGCGGTTCTAAGAGGGAAGTTTATAGCGATACAGGCCTATCTCAACAAACAAGAAAAATCTCAAATAAACAATCTAACAATGCACCTAAAGGAACTGGAAAAAGAAGAACAAACAAAGCCCAAAATCAGTAGAAGAAGGGAAATAATAAAAATCAGAGCAGAAATAAATGAAATAGAGACCAAAAAAACAATAGAAAAGATTAATAAAACCAAGAGCTGGTTCTTTGAGAAGATCAACAAAATTGACAAACCTTTAGCTAGACTCACCAAGAAAAAAAGAGAGAAGGCACAAATAAGTAAAATCAGAAATGAAAGAGGAAAGGTTACAACAGACACCTCAGAAATACAAAAGATTATAAGAGAATACTATGAAAAGCTATATGCCAACCAATTCCACAATCTGGAAGAAATGGATAAATTCTTAGAATCATACAACCTTCCAAAACTGGATCAAGAAGAAGTCGAGAATTTGAATAGACCAATCACCAGTAAGGAGATTGAAACAGTAATCACAAACCTCCCCAAAAATAAAAGTCCAGGACCAGACGGCTTCCCTGGTGAATTCTACCAAACATTCAAAGAAGACTTAATACCTATCCTTCTCAAACTCTTCCAAAAAATTGAGGAGGTGAGGAAGCTCCCTAACTCATTCAACGAAGCCGACATTACCCTGATACCAAAACCAGACAAGGACAACACAGAAAAAGAAAATTACAGGCCAATATCACTGATGAACATCGATGCAAAAATCCTCAAAAAAATACTAGCAAATCGCATACAACAATACGTTAAAAAGATTTTACACCCTGATCAAGTGGGATTTATTCCTGGGATGCAGGGATGGTTTAACATTCGCAAATCAATCAATGTGATACACCACATTAATAAAATGAAGAATAAAAATCACATGATCATCTCAATAGATGCAGAGAAAGCATTTGACAAGATACAGCATCCATTTATGATAAAAACTCTGAAGAAAATGGGTATAGAAGGAAAGTACCTCAACATAATAAAGACCATATATGAGAAACTCACAGCTAATATCATCCTCAATGGTGAAAAATTGAAAGCTATCCCTCTAAGAACAGGAACCAGACAAGGATGCCCACTGTCACCACTCCTATTTAACATAGTACTAGAAGTCCTAGCCAGAGCAATCAGGCAAGAGAAAGAAATAAAAGGGATCCAAATTGGAAAGGAAGAAGTGAAACTGTCACTATTTGCAGATGACATGATTTTATATATAGAAGACCCTAAAGAATCCACCAGAAAACTTTTAGAAGTAATAAACGAATATGGTAAAGTTGCAAGATACAAAATCAACATACAAAAATCAGTTGCATTTCTGTACACTAACAACGAAGTAGCAGAAAGAGAAATTAAGAATACCTTCCCATTTACAATTGCAACAAAAAGAATAAAATACCTAGGAATAAACTTAACCAAAGAGGTGAAAGATCTGTACACCAAAAACTATAAAACATTGCTGAAAGAAATTGAAGAAGACACAAAGAAATGGAAAGATATTCCGTGCTAATGGATTGGAAGAATTAATATAGTTAAGATGTCCATACTTCCTAAAGCCATCTATAGATTTAATGAAATCCCTATCAAAGTTCCAACAACATTTTTCACAGAAATAGAACAAAGAATCCTAAAATTTATATGGAACAACAAAAGACCCCGAATAGCTAAAGGAATCCTGAGAAAAAAGAACAAAGCTAGAGGTATCACAGTCCCTGATTTCAAAATGTACTACAAAGCTATAGTAACCAAAACAGCATGGTACTGGCACAAAAACAGACACACAGTTCAATGGAATAGAATCAAAAGCCCAGAAATAAACCCACACATCTATGGACAGCTAATCTTTGACAAAGGAGCCAAGAACATACAATGGAGAAAAGAAAGTCTCTTCAACAAATGGTGTTGGGAAAACTGGATAGCCATATGCAAAAAAATGAAAGTAGACCCTTACCTTACACCATACACAAAAATTAACTCCAAATGGATTAAAGACTTGAATGTAAGACCTGAAACTGTGAAACTTCTAGAAGAAAACATAGGCAGTAAGCTCTTTGACATCGGTCTTAGCAACATCTTTTCAAACACCATGTCTGACCAGGCAAGAGAAACAATAGAAAAAATAAACAAATGGGACTACATCAAACTAAAAACTTCTGCACAGCAAAGGAAACCATCAACAACACAAAAAGACAACCTAACAATTGGGAGAAGATATTTGCAAACCATACTTCTGATAAGGGCCTAATCTCCAAAATATATAAAGAACTCATGCATCTCACCAACAAAAAATCTACCAAACCAATTAAAAAACGGGCAAAAGACCTGAACAGACATTTCTCCAAAGAAGATATACAGATGGCCAACAGACACATGAAAAGATGTTCAAAATCATTAACTATCAGGGAAATGCAAATCAACACTACAATGAGATATCACTTCACGCCAGTCAGAATGGCTATAATTAACAAGACAGGAAAGAACATGTGTTGGAGAGGATGTGGAGAGAAGGGAACTCTCATACACTGCTGGTGGGAGGGCAAACTGGTGCAGCCACTATGGAAAACAGTATGGAGATTCCTCAAAAAATCAAGGATAGAACTATCATATGATCCAGCTATTCCACTGTTGGGTATTTATCCAAAGAACTTGAAAACACCAATTTGTAAAGGTACATGCACCCCTGTGTTCATTGCAGCGTTATTCACAATAGCCAAGACTTGGAAGCAACCTAAGTGCTCATCAAGGGACGAATGGATAAAGAAGATGTGGTATATATATACACAATGGAATACTACTCAGCCATAAGAAACGATGAAATCCAGCTATTTGTGACATCATGGATGGACATTGAGGGTATAATGCAAAGTGAAATAAGTCAGAGGGAGAAGGTCAAATACCGTATGATTTCCTTCATTAAGTAGTAGATAATAACAACAATAAACAAACACATAGGGACAGAGATTGGATTGGTGGTTACCAGAGGGGTAGCGGGGAGGGATGAGGGTGAAAGGGATAATTCGGTACATGTGTGTGGTGATGGGTTGTAATTAGTATTTTGGTGGTGAACATGATGTAATCTATGCAGAAATAGAAGTACAATGATGTACACCTGAAATTTTTATCATGTTATAAACCAATGTTACTGCAATAAACAAAAAATTAAAAAAAAAAAAAAGTAAAGTATAAGTTGTATTAGAACTCTGCTTTCTCAAATTCAACATCAGAAATAATCAAGGAAGAGAAGTTAATGGACATGATTTTAAAGTTCTGACTGTAAAACTAAGGGCTACAAAAATTGAATTGTTCCTTACTTGAGAAAACAAGTAAAAGAACCAAAGACTAAAAAAAAAAAAAAAAAGAAAGAAAACCTACAGAATCCTAAATGAGTGATCTTTTTCCTAGAATTTTATACCCAGCCAAAGTATCAGTCAAGTGTAATGGCCAAAAAAGACATAGTCAGACATAAAATGGCTCAAAAATTCCCATACAATATTTCTTAGGAGAAACAGGAGGATGGATTACAGAAAACACAAGGGAATGAGCCGAAGAAAAGAAAGAAATATGATCTGGGAAACAAGAGGAACAAGCCATGTAATATGCTGAGAGAAGTCCATGAAGACAACCGTGCTGCAGATCCAGGTAGTAATCTGCCCAGCTTGGAGGGGAAGGGTGGTGGGCTCTGAGACAGAGAACTCCCAGATGACATAAAGGAGTTTTAAGAAATGCACTGAGGCCAGAAAATCATCCAAGTGAAAAAAAGTGAGAAAATGGAAAAAAAGCAAATATCTTATAGAAAAATAAATGCAGTTTCAGTACACAATTCAAATCTGCAGTAAATAATATTTAATAATGATAATGAGTAAATCCTTATTTAGGTAAACTAGTGTTATTTTAGAGGATAGAAGAGGGAAGTGCAGGCTGAGAGGGAGCTAAATTCTCTTCCAGTGTAGCAGGAAATCAATTGATTCTGTTTAAGCTTAATCAAAGTATGTTTTACAGAAATAAGAAGGAAACTACCAGCAAAAATAAAAGAGTGAAAGGTAATCTCTGGGAAGCTGGTCTGAGGGGTACAAAGAGTTGGAAAAAGGAAGATTCTTCTTTCCAATCATAAGCTATGTGGTATTGTTTGATTTTTTAGGGGTGTGCGTGAGTTATTTTTATTTTCTTAGCTTTTAAATAAATAAATAGAAATACATACATGGCTCACTTCAGTGCTGCCCAGATGATTGTGCCGCGTGCTCAGGTTTGGACACGTGGAGGATTCCGTCTGATTCTGCAGTGGTCACTGTGACAGGGCCGTTTCACATGCCATGGTGGTTTCAGCTCATTTGGTTCTTCCTATGACTCTAAGGTTTGCTCATATCTGCTTAACTGACTTCTTTCAAAAAAAATTTTTTTATTGATTAAGGGATTCATTAAATACAAAAAGGAAACTTAAATTAGTCATAGATAAGGAAAACAAAATAAACGGGGTTTTTGGTTATTTTGCTTGTTTGCTGTTCTTAAAGAATAAGGGCATGAAAGATGATGAGTCATAAAGCATACAAAATGTACACTGAAAGGGTCTCTATTCTTGCTAAGTTTTCACCAAAATAAGTCTCAGCACACAGGCACCTAAATTGCTCACCATCCAGATGGTCCAGCTCATCAACATTCACCCATAAAACTCCATAGTAATTCCCTCCTTGTTCTGTGTCTACACTCTCACTGCTCAAAGTGTGGACCACAGGACAGTGGCTTCAGCATCACGCGATAGAAATGGCAAATCTGGGGCCCCACGCCAGACCCACTGAAGCAGAATCTGCCTTTTAACAAGATCCGGGTGATCTGTGTGTGCAATAGAGTTTAGGGAGCACTCCAGAGAACTTCCTTAAAACCCCAAATCATGTACATCTGCTCCAAGCCCAGTGGCTGTGACCGCCCTCTCCATTTTCTGGAAGGTTCTGCAGGTCACTTGCTGCTGCACCAAGGCCACATGTCTGGGAGCCCACACACCATGCTGTGGGGGGGGGTCACACACAGAACCATCTGTCTGGTCCAGTGCCCTCATTTTACAGATGAGGAAACTGAGGCCAAGTCCCTTGGAAAGTGACACAGGAGAGGGCAGGCCTCACGGCTGTCCTGATTCCTGGTTGACTCCGTTTCTTACTCTGTCACAGCAAAGCCCAGGTCGTAGCTCAGGAGACGGTGTGAGGAGTCACAGTCATGAGTGAGGAGTGGGAAGGAATCTCAGAGACACTAGCACAGGCTTCTATTCCATAATGAGGAGCAGAACCTCTGGGAAGGCAGGGATTCCACGGCCCGAGTCAGACAGAGGCAGAGCCTGCACGAGCACGATCTCCAGCGTGCTGTGTGACTTCCAGGGTGACAAGGGCCACTCCCTCCTCCTGATAGTCTCCCCTGGTCTTCCAGCTGAGCTGTGTGCCCGGGTTAGCGACAGCGCCGATTCACCTCTACCTCCTACGGCCACCAACGGTTGGGCCGCCAGGGAGCAGACGTCAGCCATCGCTGGATCTCATTAGAGAAGCCCCAAAAATCCTTCCCTCTAGGCCTCAGACTTCCTCTGACACCATCCTCCAGGGTTCATACCATTTTCTACCCTTTGAAGCCTTAGGGAAAGGAACTGTATTTCTTCCTTCAATTAATACAGTAACAACCACTACTCTCCACCCCTCCAGTTGTTACTCACACTGCCAGATTAATTTATATAAAACACTCATTCCACAGAGGAGGGAAAAACTCTTCGGAGTTGGGCCCCTTCCTGTTCCCAGGAGATATCTGGATGAATGCCTCCCTTTTACAGTTTACATGAAAGATTTCGTCCCTTCCTATTCATCAGAGCTACTCACCATATTTGGGGTGGGGGGTGACATTGGTTCACTAAATGATGTTCCAGTTAATTTTAACTGAAAATCTTTTGTAAAAATAGAAATTTAGACTTGCTGTTGACTAATGTATCATTCTGATTTCTCTCTTAATCATGGGGAAAACCAACGTTTTAAGTGGTTGGAGGAGGCCAAAAAGGCCCGAAAAGAAACCAAGCAGAGGACAGAGCAGGAAGAGGGGACAGCAGGAGGAGGGGAGAGCAGGAGGAGGGGAGAGGAAGGGAGAGGAGAGAGCAGGAGGAGGGGAGAGGAAGGGAGAGGGGAGAGCAGGAGGAGGGGAGAGCAGGAGGAGGGGAGAGGAAGGGAGAGGGGAGAGCAGGAGGAGGGGGAGAGGAAGGGAGAGGGGAGAGCAGGAGGAGGGGAGAGGAAGGGAGAGGGAGAGCAGGAGGAGGGGAGAGGAAGGGAGAGGGGAGAGCAGGAGGAGGGGAGAGGAAGGGAGAGGAGAGAGCAGGAGGAGGGGAGAGAGGAAGGGAGAGGGGAGAGCAGGAGGAGGGGAGAGGAAGGGAGAGGAGAGAGCAGGAGGAGGGGAGAGGAAGGGAGAGGGGAGAGCAGGAGGAGGGGAGAGGAAGGGAGAGAGGGAGAGCAGGAGGAGGGGAGAGGAAGGGAGAGGGGAGAGCAGGAGGAGGGGAGAGGAAGGGAGAGGGAGAGCAGGAGGAGGGGAGAGGAAGGGAGAGGAGAGAGCAGGAGGAGGGGAGAGGGAAGGGAGAGGGAGAGCAGGAGGAGGGGAGAGGAAGGGAGAGGGGAGAGCAGGAGGAGGGGAGAGGAAGGGAGAGGGGAGAGCAGGAGGAGGGGAGAGGAAGGGAGAGGAGAGAGCAGGAGGAGGGGAGAGGAAGAGGAGAGAGGAGAGAGCAGGAGGAGGGGAGAGGAAAGGAGAGGGGAGAGGAAGGGAAAGCAAGAAAGAGGGGAGAGGAGGAGGAGAGAGCAAGAAGGAGGGGAGAGGAGGGGAAGGGTGGATGGGCGAGGGGGGAGAAGAGGGGAGAATAAGAAGGAGTGAAGAGGAGGAGGGACAGCAGGAGGAGGGGAGGGGAGATGAGGAAGAGGAGGAGGAGGAGGGGAGATGGAGGGAGAGCGGGAAGAAGAAGCGTCTTAAGGAGGAGAGAACTATTAGTTCTATAAAATTGTTCGAGAGGCCAAATAAACTTAAAACTGAAAGACGCTGCATTCATCTGCCAGGGCTGCCAGAAAAACAGAAATTTACTCTCTCACGGTTCTGGAGGCTAGAAGTCCAAGAGCAAGGTGTAGGCAGGGCCACGCTCCCTCTGAGACTCAGGGCAGAATCCTTCCTGGCCTCTTTCTGCTTCTGATGGTGGCTGGCAGTTCCTGGTGTTCCTTGACGTGCAGACGCATGGCCCCAGTCCCTGCCTCCATCACCACATGGCCATCGTCCCTGTGTGTGTCTGTGTCCAAAGTTCCCTCTTCTTGTAAGGACACCCATCACTGAAGTAGAGCCCACTCTAATTCAGTGTGACCCTACTCGAACTTGATTACATCTGCAAGAATCCTGTTTCCAAATGAGGTCACATCCACAGGAACTGTGGGTTAGAATGCCCACATACCCCCTTTGAGGGGCACAAGTCACCCCACAGCAGATGTCAGAACAAGGAGGCCATGGGTGACCTCTGACGAGGCATTTACGGCAGAAGCCAGAGAGCAGGGAGGTAGGGAGAAGCAGGGATTCAAGGAAGCCCAGAGAGCAGAGGATGACTCCCCTTCCAAGAAGCCTGGGTGGAAAGGAAAGAAACACAGCAATCGATAAAGAGCACACTGATGTCAAAGGAACGACTTTGCCTGCTTGTTTCACGAACAGATAGAGGTGTGTTGGGGAGCTGAAGGGAAGGACCCAACGAAAAGTGAGAAGTTGGAGATGCAGAAAAGAAACCTTTACTGATGGAGTCGAGTCTTGATGGAGGCAGGCACAGATGAGGGGGAGTTCAGCCTTGGGGAGAAGGAGAGATGGAATAGATACGGGAGTAGATCCTGGAGATAAGAGAGAGAATAAACAAATGGAACAGATGTATTAGGAGCAAGGAAGTGCAGGAGGCCCGTCCGTCCCTTCCACAAAGGTTTATCTAGCCAGTGCTATGCACCAGATCTCCTTCTAGGTGCCAGGACACAACAGTGAACAAAAAAAAAGTCCCTCCCTCGTGGAGCTCATGTCCTACTGCTGGGAGAAGGGAGGTGAGCAGTGGACAGGAAAGAGGTGGGGATGGAAGGCAGGCAAATTTTCAAATAAAGTTAACTTTTATAATATGTTAGAAGGTGAAATATTATACAATAAATAAATGAGTAGGGCGAGGTGATCTGGCTGCAGGGAAGACACAATTTTGGAAAAGGTGGTCTGGATGGGACTTTCTGGGAGGTGCCATTTGAACAAAGACTTGCAGGGAATGAGCCGCATCCTGGCCTGTTCCGTGGACCTGCGGGGTGGAAGGGGGCGTAGTTCCAGGCGATCGAGACCCCCACACTGAACTATTTGTGTGGGGTGGGTAGCTGCCCTCACTGTTTGTTCCCTGTACATCACTTCCCTTGGCCAGGAGTGTCCTTCCTGCAAACCCGTCCATCTAACTACCGCTTGACCTTCAAGACCCAGCAGGACAGTCGTGTCTTCCAAGAAGCCTTTCCCAGCCCTTCTCAGGTGGATCAGGATTTGGGGGCCCTTCTGCGCTCTACTCAGCACTCACCTTCAAGGCATGTCACATGTTATATCACTCCCTCCCTCCCTCCCTCCACGCCCCACCGGAGAGTGTGAGCTTCTCTAGGCCAAGCGGTGTGTCTTACACTATCCTCACCATCTGTACCTGGAACAATGTGGCACATAGCTGGGGCTGGGATTTCATAGGTAATTGCTGAATAAACAGATAGGAGAGAAGAAGAAGGAGAGAGAGAGGGAGAGGGTGCGAAATGGTACTTTGAAAGAAGGAGTCTGTAACCCTGTGTAAGATTACGAACTATGGGAAAGGAGTAGAACAACAGACCAAGTGTAATGAAAGCTGGTCTTCCTGACTCAGTCTACCCATTCCAATCCATTCTCCATAAATTGACAGATCTTTCCAAGTCATACCTCTGATATTTTTTGTCTCCTGCTCAAAAATCTTCAATGGCTCCCCTTCACCTCTAGACTAAATTAAAATTGATCAGCCCCAAAACAAGACTTCCATAATTTGGCAAAACTCACCTCTCATGACTCCTCTAGTTGGGGTCAAATCAGGCCATTATTGATTTCGGAACAGGCTCTTCACTTTTGACTGCCATGGCTCTGCTCACACTTCCCGGAATGTCCTCTATAGCTAACAGTGAAATCCTTCCCTCCTTGATGGCTAAACTCAAATAGCTGCCCCTTGATAAGCCTCTGGGATTCTGTCCTCCCCTCCTAGCCTCACTCCACGTTCTCCTAACCTTGTCTTGGCCCTCATCTGACTCTGCCTTAATTTGTGGACATTGAATGTAGCAGCATCTCTCTCATCAATCACTAAGTCAGAACAATAAGCATGCTTCACCCGTCTTTGTTCTTCCTTCACGGCTCAGTGTAGTAATGCATACTGAATAAACACTGTGTACATAATGAGTGAATGAATGAGTGAGTGAACATGATTCGAGGGAGACAGGCTGGTGGATAGTGGGGAGAGCACAGAATTAGAGTTTGGAAGACGTAGGTTCTAGCTCTCCTTCCCACCAGCTGTGGGACCTGGGACCATCACTTAATCAGTTCTACAACGCAGCCCCTCATGTATGAAATGCAGCCTCTGTGATATATATTTTCTAAGGCTTCTACTCTGAAATTTTCTAATTCTCATGCAGCAAAAACTCCAAATAATTGAAAGTTGGCTCCTAGTTCATCGATGTTTCATAACATCCTATTTCAGCATTTTATATAAGGTGTGTTTAATCACTCTGAATTACAGGAAGAAAATGAATTTGACTCCATGTACGTGTAAAATCTTTGAGGCCAGGAAATCCCTGAGGCATGTGACAATTCTGGGATTGGTATATCCTGATAATCAAAATTATAATGACAACAGCACCCAGACACAGAATCACCAAAGGCACAGAGAACAGCATTGTCCACATTTGGGGGGGGGGGGGGGATTGAAATGCAGCCTGACATTCTGTTTCCAGTAAGTATGCCATTTATCACAAGCCAGCATGTGACTCTAGGATGGACCTCACTTGGGGGAAGAGAGGCTTGAGGGCATGTAGTTCCGCTCCATCTGCGCAGTGCACAAGGAAATAAGATTCCGTGCATGGGCTCCAGCCACCTCTGGAAGCAGCAGAGGCTGGGTTGACAGTCACATGAAGCAAAGGGCTGCAGCAGGGTAGTGATCTGCCTGCAGAGAGGATGCTGGTCCCATTTCCATCCTGCTAGCTGCGCGAACGTGTCATCCACAGCAGAGAAATGAGGGGCTAAGACTGAAGGTGTGAGATATTCTGGGAACCTAATGAGGAAAGGATAAAACATAGGAGGAATTTGGTCTGTTCATTTTCCAGGCAGCAACTGCTAGTGCAAGGTTACCATTGCACAGCCAAAGGAAAGGAAATAAATCTACGCTCTCCGTTAGCCGGGAGACAGGCTCCATATTCTATGGAGGCAGAAATAGGTTCCCTTGGGAAATTAAACCAGCCATTTTGGTGAATCTTCAGGAGAACATGCAATTAAAATTACATTTTTTTTAAATGACGTTTCCATCTCTGTGCCATGTAGCTGGCTGCTGGAAAAAAACCCTAAAAGTAGATGTGCCCTCCTTCACAAGTCGTTGCTAACAGAGGACGCACAGCCCTCAGCAGGAAGGGGTGGGGGACCCTATGTAGCTTTTTCTCAGTTAAGACCCTTTGGCTTAAAAAATAAGAAAAGTGATCAAATCACCACATTAAAGGCATAACTATTCGCAAACTCTTATTTTCCCAGGATCAAGATCAGTTGAAATTATTGAAGATAAACATTCCAACTTTCCGAGATACTATCCAAAGATTTGCAATCCTGAGGAAGTGCAAGAGAATAATAATTACAGTGAATGTCCCATTCACGGAATCTTAAAGTTGGCAGTTAAAAGACAAAAGCCAAGGAATTCAGCTATGATTAAAATCTTGATGGCTGTCAGAGTGAAGGGGAAATACGAATGAGGACAGAAAGGGAACAGTTCTTGCTGTTTAAAATCCTACTCACTCTTAGAATTGCTTCTCTTTCTCCAGCCTTCTCTTTTTCATTCTCCTTTTTATAGATTTTGCAATTTGCATTAACTTTTATCAAATTTCAGGAAAATTTTAGAAGTTGACATAACCAATAAACAAAGGAGGTAGTTTCTGTTCACATCAGTTAAGTCACTCGAAATGACCATTGGCTGCTTTAAATTTTTTGAGAGTTATCTTACAAAGTTTATAATTCTCATGTATACTCTAGTTTTTTAATCCATTCATTTTGATTCTGATGTTATGTACTTACACAATTGCTATCATTAAGTCTAATTATATAATTAGCATAACATGTGTGATCATGTAATTAGGATGTGCAATTATAATGTGCAATTACATAATTACGATGTGTAACGGCATTGGGTGTAAATATCCTTCTGAAATGTCAGGAAGAAATAGCCTCTGTTTGCTCAAGAGGGAGTTTTTAACGTTCAGTTTCACATATTTTTTTTTCCAGGATTGAAATTTAAATATTATTTGAATCAACCACTTTAATTATGTTTAGGAAATAAAAGTTTTCTTTTCTCCTCTTTTAATATCTTTTCTAACTGAAGTACAAGGTAAGAAACTTGGCAAGTATCAAAATTGTTTACTTAGTTGATTGTCCTACATTATCTGAGCTGAGAAAATAAAATTATTAGAAATCCTGGCAAATAAACCAATCTTTAAAACATAAACATTTGGGTCTAGCAAATTTGTATCTAAACATGTAGTATTTCCTTTAATCACCAGTCTTGCCATACCCACGTGCCAGGCAAGGTCTGCTGGATGCTTCACAGCTATCTCAAACCCCAAAATGCACAAATAAAACACATAATTTTTTTCACCCAAACTTGCTCTTTCACCCAGATCCCTATCTCAGTGGTTCTCAGACTTTAGCTTGCATCAGAATCATCCCAAGGGCTTGTTAAAACAGATTGCCAAGTCCCATCTCCAGAGTTTCTGATTAGGCAGCCCTGGAGTGAACCAGAGAATCTGCATCTAGCAGGTGCCCGGGTGACTCTGTTGCGCTGGTCCAAGGACCCCACTGGAAAACTCTTGTCTTATCCATCACCAAGTTTCCACGCAAGAAGCTTTAAGTTCATTCTTGACTCCTCCTTGTTGCTCAACCCCCTACCTCCACATGCTCGCTTGGTCACCAAGTCCTATGGATTCTAACCCAAGAAAGTACCTCCTGGGTCACTTCTCAACCCTTTTCTCCATCCCCACCGACCCTGTCTTAATTCAGTCCTCGCATGCATGTACCTAGAGGTTGTCACTCTTATCATTTCATCCCCCAGTCAAACCCCACACTGGCACCAATTTAATCACTCCTTGTCTAAAAACGTCTTCTGGTCCCTCATGGCCTAAGAGGTCCTTCACTCTTGGGCACCAGCTTCTCTTTCCTGACTCATTTCCCACCACTCTGCTCTGCTCTAGCCATGTTACAAAACAGCGTTCCCTACATCAATTCTCTGTTCCTTTGCTAATGCTGTTGCCTTTGTGTGAACTGAAGATCTAAGCAGGACCTGACCTATCACTAGTGTTAAAGTAACCAGATTAGGCCCAAGATGGAGTTGCTCATGCTAAGCCCCACATCAGCAAATCAAAGTTTCTATGCTGGGCTCTCCCAGAAAACGAAGGCCTAGGTCAACAAAGCAGCACTCGCCTGCTTAGCTGATCCAGCTCCGAGACTTCCCTTTGCTCCATATAGGGAAAGCAACCCTGCTTTAGCCAAGCAGCACATGCCCAGTATAACTTCCTTGTTCCTGCTCTCTTTGGTCTATCAAAATTCTTGCCTTGTACAGCTTTTCAGAGCTCTTTTTTATCTGCTGGATTGGATGCTGCCTGATTCATGAATCACTGAATAAAGCCAATAAGATCTTTAAAACGTACTCTGTTGGATTTTGTTCTTTAACACTAGAAATTAAAAGACTAGCAGACTAGGATTACACCACGGACACAGAAACCTTAACTTCAGACAAGGTCCTTGGCCGAGTCAAGGCACAGACACAAGATGAAGACATATGGTGGGGGGTGCGGGGGTTGATTAAGAGAAGGGCAGGAAGGGAGGGTCGTTCATTCCCCCACTGCCGTGGGCTGGTGCTCTACCAATTACCTCGTGTGGACCTCATCAGCTTCTGTTTTATAAGATCCATTTGGTCGATGAGAAAATCTGAAGCTGAGGAAGATTATGCGACTTGTTTAAGGTCAAATATCAGTAAATGGCACAATCAAGGTTGAAACTCATATTCTCATAGCAGATACACTGTCTGCCTCCAAAACTCACACTTATTTAGCAAATTTCCACTGCTAGGTGAATGCACAGTTCAATGAAAAACACACTCAAAAAGTGCCGATGTGCTGACTGATGTTGAACCAGAAAGCAATCTGTGGTGGACTTGTAACAGGGCTCGTCTTAGACCTGTCCTTGTCAAAGTTGTGAGTAAACCCTGTGAGGACATAAAATCTATGGCTCTCAGAGCCAGGAGTGTCTGCTGAAAAATCATCGGATTTCCAAACACAGTATTAAGCTGGAACAAGGACAAATGTAGTAGAGCACATTTAGTTCCAAAATAATTGGACAACTTGCAGGAATAGAAGAAATTTTGTGTTGACAGCATTTAATTTGTGAAAGATCTAGAGATTTCCCTCAATCGTAAATTTAGCAAGAGCCAGCAGCATGACATGACTCCTAGAAAAAAAATAAAAATACATTTGTACTTATTTTCAGGGTGGCACTGAGTTCAATCTTTAAAATGACTCTTCTCCAAGGCAAAAAAAAAATGTTTTAAATAGTTGTAAATACTTACCCATACTCAACACTAAGAGAAACATACCCAAGGTTTAGAAAGGTAAGAAGAAGACATAAAGCAGTAAAGAGAGTCAAATCCATTAATCTGCTGGGTTCTCAGGCTAGACACAGGAAATGGCAGGTACCAAACAGGTGCCAATACTGCCTGACGGGAAGTGAACGGCCAGGACCAAGAGGATATTGACACTGGTTCCTGGGATGGGACTGTACCACTCTCGAAAGGAAAAGAGAAAAGGCTGCACATACTGCCTGTGGCTGTAATTTATATGAAAATTTACACCCGGCATGTGAAGGGAAAAAGGTAAAGCTGAGCCATGAGGTCCTGAGCCAAGTAAACCATTCATTCAACGATTGCTTTAAATAGGAGCATGGAGCCAGCACTCCAAGTGCGACTTCAGTTCTGGAGTCTGGTTAGAAGGAAGCACATAATCTCTAGGGAAGAGGAGGGGTAAGCACAGCTTGAGATGGAGAAAGAGAGAAAAGAAGAAAACCTGGAAAACTGAAATTTCAAGGTACAAATCAAAAGAACACTAAGAAAGATAGCCACAAATATCAATAGTCAGGAGCTGAATTCATTCCAAACAAAATGAGAAAATAGAGCAATATAAAAATAAGTATAAAATAAGTATGTTTGAAATCCTCAAAGAAGTCAAGAAAGGTATAACGGCCATAAAAGCAGAATAAAAAATTAAGAAAAAACTGAGATAAAAAACAAGTAGATATGAAAAAGAACCAATTGGAAATACGGAATAAAAAATATAAGTGTTAAAATAAAAATTTCAGAAAGTGGGATAAACTCTAGTCTGGATATGTCAGAGGAATAATTAGTAAAGTAAAATTTTCCTCTGAGTATTCACCTAAGCATGGGTTAAAAGCTGAAAGCACAAGTAAGACGTGTGGTTAAAAGTTTCAGAGGTCCTAAATTCATCTAATAAGTTCCAGAAGAAGAAATACGATAGAATTTGGAAGGAGCAATATTTGAAAACACAAAAGCAAATTTTTTTTTCAGAATTAAAGAATCTTTAGATTGAAAAACCATGAAACATTAAGCATTATAAAATAAATTCATATCTAGATATACCCAAGTGAAACTTCAGAAAATTAAGTGTGAGAAAATCATCAAACCTACCAGAGAGAAGACAGGTTGCCTTCTAAACAATGACAATTAGAACGATAGACCTACCATATGATCCAGCTATCCCACTGCTGGGTATTTATCCAAAGAACTTGAAAACACCAATTTGTAAAGGTACATGCACCCCTGTGTTCATTGCAGCGTTATTCACAATAGCCAAGACTTGGAAGCAACCTAAGTGCCCATCAAGGGACGAATGGATAAAGAAGATGTGGTATATATACACAATGGAATACTACTCAGCCATAAGAAACGATGAAATCCAGCCATTTGTGACATCATGGATGGACATTGAGGGTATAATGCAAAGTGAAATAAGTCAGAGGGAGAAGGTCAAATACCGTATGATTTCCTTCATTAAGTAGTAGATAATAACAACAATAAACAAACACATAGGGACAGAGATTGGATTGGTGGTTACCAGAGTGGAAGGGGGGAGGGATGAGGGTGAAAGGGATAATTCGGTACACGTGTGTGGTGATGGGTTGTAATTAGTATTTTGGTGGTGAACATGATGTAATCTATGCAGAAATAGAAGTAAATGTTGTACACCTGAAATTTTTACAATGTTATAAACCAATGTTACTGCAATAAACAAAAAATTAAAAAAATAAATAAAGTGATTTTATATGTGAAAAAAAAATAAAAAAAAATAAAAAAATAAAAAATAAAATAAAATAAACATCTACTATCTTTAGAGGCCAAAAAAAAAAAAAAAAAAGAATATCAGCAGAGGGCCGGCCCCGTGGCTTAGCAGTTAAGTGCGTGCGCTCCGATGCTGGCGGCCGGGGTTCTGATCCCGGGTGCGCACCGACGCACTGCTTCTCCGGCCATGCTGAGGCCGCGTCCCACATACAGCAACTAGAAGAATGTGCAACTATGACATACAACTATCTACTGGGGCTTTGGGGGAAAAATAAATAAATAAATAAATAATTATAAAAAAAGAATATCAGCAGAAACGTCATCAGTAAAAAATAAATACACAAATTCTTCAATGGGTTGAGGGAAAATAATTTTCTACATAAAATTCTATACCCAGCTAAACTATTTTTAATGTAGGGAGCATAAAAAGACATTTTCAAATACGCAGAAGCTGAGACGAGTTGCTCCTTACACACTCTTGCAGAAAGACTTACTGAAAAGGGATATTTAACAAGAAGAAAAGTGAACACAGAGGGAAGAAATGGGGTATAAGAAACCATGGTGAGCACGTGACTTGGTGGAGTATATTAGCATATCCATTTAACTATTAGATGGAAATCAATCATTTAAAAACTAAATTTTGTGTTAAGAATATAGAACAACTTATAAATAACAAAGAAGATAGGATGCGAAAATATATTTGGTAGATAAATCAGGCTATAATCTTTGTCTAGTTCAGAAATATTATAAAGGTAATGAAAAATTTTAAGAGATTTTAACGAAACAGTTACTATGTTAAAGTGCAAAGGTAACCCTAAAAAGGTTGATGCACAGCTTCTAGATTTTAAGAAAATAAATAAAAATTTTAAGCAATAAGATTTTAATTAGAATAAAATATTTTTTTAATTTTTAAAAAACTATGGCAACAACAGTAAAATAAGATGCTAGAAGCAATTGATTAATTTGTCATTAATCATAAATATAAGTAAATTAAATTTAAATTTTCAAAAAGCTATTATCAACTTGGACTTATTTTATAATCCAGGACCAAGACATTTACAAGAGACACATAGACAATAAACCCACAAAAAAAGGAATAAAATGGATAAAGATTAACCAGGCAAATAACTTACCAAAGGAAAGCTGATGTATTAAAGTTAAAGATCAAAACTAGCAAAAAACGATGAAAAGTGATTTTAAAAACACCATAAGACAATGGAACAAGAAGATATAGCAATTATACATCTAATAACATAACTTCAAAATGTGTAAAGCAAAAACTGATAAAATTACAAAGAATAACAAACAAATCTTCTATAATCATGAGAAAATTGAACACATCTCTAACAAAAATTGATAAGTAAGGCAGACCTGAAAAAAATAAGTAAGAATATATAAGACTAGAAAAAAAATAAATTAACAAGGTTGTTCTAATCGTCATTTTTTGTGGAACTTGACACATTGATTCTAGAGATGAAATTAAATATAAAAAGTTCAAGAATAACTCTGAAAATACCAAATAAGCAAAATGAGGACAATAGGCTTTCCCTCTAGATATTAAGATTCATTATAAAGTGATACCAACTAACTGTGATCTTGGCACAGGAATAGGCAGACAGACCATGGAACACAAAAGGTCCCAGACTCATTAGCTTGTGGTTTCTTGGTGTATAGTAGAGCCGATATTACAAATCACATAATCATTACCTATAGGTAAAAAATAATAATAATAAAATTGAGGCGCCGGCCCGGTGGCACAAGCGGTTAGGTGCGCGCGCTCTGCTGCAGCGGCCCGGGGTCCGCCAGTTTGGATCCCAGGCGCGCACCGATGCACTGCTTGGCAAGCCATGCTGTGGCGGCATCCCATATAAAGTGGAGAAAGATGGGCACGGATGTTAGCCCAGGGCCAGTCTTCCTCAGCAAAAAAAAAAAGAGGAGGATTGGCAGATGTTAGCTCAGGGCTGATCTTCCTGACAAAAAAAATAAAAAATAAAATGGAATACCAACCTCACAGTCTACAATGAAATGACCTCTCAATGGCTGAATGAGCTATATATGAAAAAAAGCTTCACTATTAGAAGAAAATAAAATAACATGAATGAGAGAGTTAAGTTGTTGCAAGCCCCTGCGATTTTAGGGCATTGTCATTGCTGAGTAACCTCGGGGAAGCTTACTGACAAAGGACTGAACAAGGAAATACTGGGGATTTCTGTTATATCCATAATGTCGCACAGAACTGAGCAATGATAAGCTTGGGAAACCCAGGGTTCCCTTTGAGGAATAGGTAAGCAAACCAAAACTATTTTGCCAGAAAGAGAAGACTCAGAGAAACCTATCATCAAATAACTACAAACTGTCAGAAGAAGGGGGTTCAATATTTTCCATATTGTCTCAAAAGGCAGGACCAGAACTAGTGGATGAAGTGTCACAAACACGTTTCAACTCAGCATAAGGAAGAACTTTCAAACTACTGCAAACAGGGGCAGCCCTCCTCACCTGTCTCTGGAAAACAAGAGCTGGGGGTCATCTGCTATCAGGATGTCAAATTGATTTTGTGAATAAATATCTGACAAACACACTCACCATCACTCTCCCCCATGTAGCATCTGCCTCCTCAATCTCTATATACATGTATGATGTGTCATTTACATCCCCACCCAGGGCAGCTGTTCACTAAGTCAACTTCATACAGTTGCTTAGAGAAATAAGAAGACAATGAGCTGTGGATACAAGATGTGTCAAAAAAGTGAAAAATTATCTCACTTCTAAATACACAACAACCCATTGAAAATGAGCTACAATTCAAAAACAAATACGTAATTTTGAGGGATGGGTTTGGTATGAGCAAAAATGCAAAATATGGGTTTTAACTGTCCGTGGTCTTCCTTTGACAAATGGTGCAGAGACTAAAATTCAAGAGCTGCCATTTCTCACTTAGTTTTCACACTTCTTTGTGAAGACAATTGAGTTTTGGATAAGCGACTAGATAGCAGTGCAGAGCTGGAAAGACCACGGGCAGTTCCTTCAGTGAGGGCCCTGGCCATGGGGTAGAGGTCACACACAGAGCTCTGGAGGGCTGGGCCCGGAGTCCTGGCTCTAAGACCAGCCAGCCAGGTCACCTTAGGCAAGCTGTTTACCTTCCTAAAGCCTCAAAGTTTCATCTGCAAGATGAGGATAACGGTAGCACTTACTTCCTAAGAGGTTTAAAGGTGAACTAGATTAAGTAAAACCATTCGTATAGAACAATGACCATGGTACCTGACACAGAGGAAATGTTCCATAAATACTAGCTCTTCCTATGTGAAATAAAACAGGTGTCATTTGCCACAGGCGCACCCTTGATCAATGACTATTATCACACTAATTGTTATTGCTTATTGAGTTCTTGTTATATGCCAGGCACTGTCCCAGGTGACTTACATATATTATCTCATTTAATTCTCTAAACCACATTACTTGACAGCTGATGCAACCAAGTATTAGACATAAATTAAGAAAAATCTCCAAAAGGTGCTAGTCAGTGACCCCACCCTCTGGCCGATGGATCCTGAGGCAGACGGTTTAGCCAGCATGTCACTTACACTCACGGAGCCCTCTTCACCTCCTCTACTAAAGAGGCAAAAACAGAGACTGTCGAGAATATTATATGAACCGAGTTTGAAGTGCACCTGGATGCCTCGCCCCTTTCTCTGCACCAGCAAGATTTCAGGGGGCCTTGAGCACAGGGGCAGGAGAGGTGATTTCCATGCCCATTCGAGACCAGCTGGTGGTGAGCCCGCAGCCCAGAGCCCTCAGAGACGTGGAAGCACGCAAGTGCAGGGGAGGACGGCTACAGGTGCTCCTCCCATTCTTGCCCAGTCCACCAGCCAGCTCGTGTCCTTCCAACAAGTGGAACAAATCGCATTTCTTCTGAAAAGATGCTCCAGACCAGAAACAGCAAATGGGATAAAAGTGCCCTTCCAAAAACATTCCAGACTGTGAAGAGGTTGCAGGAAAATACATCAGAGAACATGATATCTGCTTGCAGAATCCGGGAAAACGTTTGTCTGAGGTCCCAAGAGCTTTGATCTGCTCAGCTTATGGATTTTTACACATATAGAGGAAAGAAGCCTCTTTTCGTAGGTGACCATATTAAATCTACAAACACTTTCTTATTCCCTGAGTCTGCAGCCAGGCAGCAAGGGGGCTGGGCTGGTTCTGGTCCTAGGCTCCACTCTAAATGACAGGTCTCCTTGGTTGAATTATTTCCTCTCTCTTGGTAGAGTTTCCCTATAAAATAGAGGAACTGGATGCCATAATACCCAAGCTCTTTTCTAGTCTAAAGGTATATGATTCCAAATGAATAGTTATAACGGACTGAATAAATGGGCCATAAGCAGAAATGCAAACATTTACCCAAGATCTAATCTGCAGGGGATTTTAACACTGTGGGGACTGAAGCTCTTGGTAACAGGCAAGAGTGCTGTCTGGTTTCCACGATGGATAGCAGTGGAGGAACTAGTGTCTCTGAGACCAGGAGGGCAACCAGTCTGTAGGGCCAGGGCTCTGCCATGTATGAAGGAAGCCCTGAGTGTCCCAGTCTACTGCTTACAAAGCAAAGGGCCTTGACAAATTGATGTCTCCCAGGAGAAGGGAGAGGAATAACAGGAGATGGCTGGGGGATGGAACAATTTCCTGAGGAAATGTGCTTGTTGGCACTGGGCTTTCTGCTGTGACCAGCAGCCCTGAATACTCCAGTGACATCATGGGGTACTTGAGTGGCCAACACTATTCAATTCTAGGTGTGCTGGAAGACCACAGTGGAGGATGATGAACGAACATGGTGGGAGAAAAAGGATGTTCAGTAGAGTGTGATCCTCCATTAAACAAGTGGTTCCAAAACTGGCTAGTCATCAGATTCTTAAACATCAGATTCCCAGGCCCCAGACCAGTCAGAATTTCTGGAGGAAAGGCCCAGGAATCCGTATGTTTGAAGGGCCTCCCAAGTTCTCCAGATGATGAGCTGGTGGGTACCTTGCACCAGATTCTCCACTCTTCAAGTGAGATCTCTTCATAGGTGGCATCTGGCACATTTAACCACACTCAACAGGGAAAGCAAAGGGGTACCCCAGGTTTTGTTTGTTTGCTTGTTTTTTTAGAAGAATGAGAGAGGTCAGCAGAGGTAGATAAAAATGCAGGGCAAGGAGTTTCATACCTTCCCAACTTCTTTCTCAAGAATCCTCCTCGTTTAGGAGTACAGGAAAGTCTGGGTCTAGCCTCCTACTTTACCTCTCCCAGATGAGCCTGCTCTTGTTGAGTACCCACTCCTGAATCCCCCAGTGTCTACTCTGCCAATCTCAAAACCCAGAGACCTCAGCATCAACAGGTTGGGAATGAATAAGCCTGAAAATGAAAGACAATACATATCCAAAATGCCTATGTGCCTGTCATGATGTATTTTCTTGCCTTATATTCCAGAAAAACTTACATTAGGAAGACATTTTCACACAACTCATGGGCAAGGCTGTGTTCCTTAGCCTCTTATATGGGTCCTGGGACTGTTAAATTATAGGGATTAGAAACCACCCTGTCTACAAAATATTTACAAGCTCCCATCTCCAAAGCAACGCTCTTTGTCTCTCTGAAACTTCGCACTCAGTCTGTCTGCACTGGTTCTTTAAGAGCTTGTTTGGGTCTTAAGACTTCGTTCATTCATTCATTCCCTCCCTCCTTCACCCTTCCATCTCATCAAGTGTCCATTATTATGTAGACATTTAACAAAATGCTGGGGATACAAAAATGTGAAGATGTTATTCCTGTCCTCAAGAACCCTGCAACTATCTTCTTCAACTCTACCAGGTAGAACATTGAACAAATCTATGGTGAACCACTTTATTAAAATTAAATATGTTCTTCTCTTTGTAATATATAAACAATATTCATTTCCTCTTTCTGAGCCTCCAGGAGTCGGTCTAAGGCAGTGCTTTAAAATCCTGTTCTCCACAGACCTAGTTCTAGGACCCCACCAGAAAGAGAGTCTCAGGTAAAAGCACACTTAGCAGCAGGACTCCCGGCCTCCCTCCACACCGTCAACATTATCCATTGGATAACCCATTGGATAAATCGGAGCTAATTTTTAGGATGTGCTTTCAAAATCACTGGCGTCGGTGATATGTAAGAGTCCTTCCAGATTCTGCATCCTATAATTTCAAGATCTATGTATAAGGGCTGGATTTGAGGAGATTTGAATGAAAGAGAGTTTGGATTGATGACAGAGGTAAAACGGAACCATTGTTTTTTTGTTTTTGTTTTTTGTGAGGAAGATCAGCCCTGAGCTAACATCCATGCCAATCCTCCTCTTTTTGCTGAGGAAGACTGGACCTGAGCTAACACCTATTCCCAATTCTCCTCCTTTTTTTCCCTTTTTCTCCCCAAAGCCCCAGTAGGTAGTTGTATGTTGTAGTTGCACACCCTGCTAGCTGCTGTATGTGGGACGCCGCCTCAGCATGGCCAGACAAGTGTGCGTAGGTGCGCGCTCGGGATTCGAACACAGGCCGCCAGTAGCGGAGCACGTGCATTTAACCACTAAGCCACGGGGCCGGCCCCAAGGGAACCATTGTAATAAACAATTTTAGGACAACAGGTGCTGAAGGGAAAGTACGAGTTTTGAATTACTCCCTTGAAGTCAAGCATAGGGAGGGTGTGGGAAAGGTGTCCAAATGGTTTCATGGGACCAGAAGAGATTTTAATGATCACCTGGCAGCTTCCAAAATTACAGTTGTAAATGTGGTTGTTATTTTTACCAGTTGACACTCATCAGAAGAAAACTCGATGTGCTTGTGTTCGTTAAATGCCGATATATACATTCCATGACTAATTAATTATTTTACTATTTTAAGTACCCAAGTGAATACCACATGCCCAGATATTTAATAGTAAGCAATCAAGTTTATATATTTGAACTGTTCACGTAACTTCCCAGAAAAAATAGTGTTTTAAGTTTTAAAAACAGAAATAGTAGAGCTTAAAGTAATATATGCATTAATAATTTTTTATTATTATCTAAATTGTCCTCATGTTGAGAATTAGTTTGTTGAATAGCTTTGATGATGTGAATTTTAGGCAAGGATTCTCTGTTTTCCAACATCACATTGGAACAGAAATTCTTCAGAGTGTAAAAGATTTGCAAGAAATTGTCGTCGGTCTTAAATTACCCAAGAAGTTTTTAAAAATAAGAAACACACAGATTAGTAAAAGTGTTCCCATTGCCATAGTTTTGAAGACAGGCCTACCATGTTTCCAAGGCTGATGGCTAAAGGATTCTCCCCTCCTCTTGGTTCACTGAGTGGGCACTGTCTCAGGACACGGCTTTCATTTTATGGAAGATTCGATCATTCTGGGAAGGCTGTCTTTTTTTCCCCTCCATTTATGACAACATGCATAAAACAAAAATTAGAGTGAAAAATGGATTTTGACTGAAAACTAAATTGGCAAATGAAATTAGCATCTCAAATGCAGTAAGGGTTTGGAGGTCTCACCTTCATCCGTCCCAACGTGGCTGTCAGACCACCACCGCACCCCACCTGGCGCTCAACCCCACTGTGAGGCTGCAGGCTCCCAGAGAAGGTGAATGAGGGACAGATGCCAGCATGTCCCCAGCTGGGGCAAGTGCCTCCAAACTCGCCTCCTCACCAGGAAACCGAGCACAGGAAGCATTGTGCCAGGAGGATGAGGCTTGTCCCTGTCCCCCGCCACTGAGCTCCCAGTCCCATTCTGGAGCCCCCTCCTCCCCACCAGTCACGGCCTCACAGAGTCAAGGCAGTTTGAATAGTTATAAAAATAAGCAAGTTGGAGGAGAAGGCCTGAGGTGCATTTTTGGAGAAAGAAAAGTGTTTGGGACCCTAGGATCGGCTGGGCTTTGCCTTTCCCTTTGGCTTCAGAGATCCCCTGCTGGCTTTCAGTTCTGCACCAAAGGCAGGGAAGAGGCTGGCTCTGGATTCAGTGAGAGAGGAAGAGGCTCCTAAAGGCCTGATCCACAGGATCCCATTCCCAAGTCCCACCTTCCTTCAAGGTGGAGCTGCTGGTTAGAGTTAGGGTAGAAATACTCACCAATTCTATTATAAATCAGAGGCAAAATTTCCTGCCCTCCTTACGTGACTGCATTTGGAAATAAAAATCAAGTGATGCTTCCAAAAGCTCAGAGAATATAGGAGAAAGGCTGATGCCAATGAGAAATCTGGACACAATTCCTGCATCAGCGCCAGCATGAACCAGGAGAGGCAGCCTTGTGGCTACAGAAGACTTTGAAGAGCTCTTTTCTGCCACTTTTCCATAAAAATTTGCAGATGAGTCCTGTGGTTAAGAGAGTGAACATGTAGAGGCTGTGACCAGAAGCTGTTTGGAAACTTCCTTCTGACAGCTCTGCCAGTGCGCAGAGGTGGTCTGTCCCAACTCTGCTCTTCACAGTGTCACCCCTGCCAAGAGGCACGGGTCAGCCACTGACTGAGGTAGGCAGGGGTGACCATAGGGAAAGGTGGAGCACAGACTAGCTTCTCCGGAACTCTAGGGAACTAACCTAACACCTGGGCTAGGGAAAAAAGACTTGGTCCTTCACCTTGCTTCCCCGTGCTGCAAACCCGGCCACGGGAGAATTCTCTCTACACTCAACTATGAATAAACATGGGCCACAGCTGGGACTATCTCTGCAAACACAGGTAGCTCCCACCTTATGTAAATCATCTCAAGAACGTTTTTTGTTCCCAGAAGAGTCTAGCTGATTCACAAAATGATGACTAATAGGTGTCTGCAGGCAGAATCCTAAAAATGAAAACACTTTCACCGCCAACAGTTTCACCGCCAACAAAACAAACAAGTAGTCAACTATGCTTCATTTTATGAAAAATGAAATATCACCGTATTTACCAATATTTGTAGATCTTATGGATGCTTCCCTTCATGCTGTCTCTCTTTCTGTGGCCTCTCCTCTCTCTTGCCCAGCTGTCCCTCTCCCTGCCTGCTGCCTGGACTTTAGCCATTGGGACACATTTCTCTCAGCCCTCAGCTCTCTGCAAGCTATGCATCCTGCCAGTGGCAGCCGGTCACTCATCTGCCTCACACCCTCCCAGTGTTTCCCAGCGCCACTCACATCTCTCTTCCCATGCGAACCTCGGCTCTGCCATTTGGCATTCCAGACTTCCACGACCCCGGCCCTCCTCTCGGTCCTCTTCATCTCCCACTAGCAGCTTCACACACTGCCCTCACAGACGGGTCATGGCTGACCAGGGCAGCAGCTTTCCACCCTCCATCCCCTCCCCTGCTCTCCTCTTCCTAAGCCCAATCACAAAGAGCTCTCCCTCAAGGCCGGTTAATGTCCTGCACCGACCACAATTCCGCCTTCCTTTCCTCTGTCCCCAGGAGCCTGTAATGCACCTACGCTCCACACGCAGGCGGCGTTAACATGGACTATCTCGTGCCACTCCCTCACTGTTGCAGGTGTGTTGTTGTGTTTCTCCAACTCAATGGCTGGGAGTAGAATCAATATTTTTATTTCATCAATTTACATATTTATCGATCAAACATTGATAGAGTGCCTGCTATGGGCCGTACACTGCATGACCTCAGGGAGTACTCACATGACGAACAAGAAGCCACCGCCAGGTGCTCACAGTCAGGTGAATGACACCAGGAAGCAAACCCTAGAGGCAAACACTGTGACGTGGGTCAGGACCCATCCTCACAGGCTCCGCGGGAACACTGGGTAAGAACCGAGGCGGTCGGGGAGGCTCCCAGGAGCAAGGATGATAGCACTGACCCCAGCGCTTTACCTGGAGCTGAGCCCACAGACGGTCTCAAGAAAAGCCTCGTGGCTGATTGTTGTGACACACAAGTGAAGGGGAGGCCAGGGCCACAGAAAGAAAAACACATCCAGTGATGGACGGGCCACGACTTTGCACCCTCACTCACCAGCACAGAAGGGTCTGTGCTGCATTTCCTGATGACGTCTGCTTTCCATTTTCCTGACAGTAAAGGAGCTCGGTTTATAACAACGGCTTTCACAGTAACCATTACAGTCCACCTTCAGCAGGAGGCCGTCCTCGACCAAGTAGAAGTGAGGTCTTGCTGCTCACTCGCTGACTCCCTGCCCACAGCCAAACCCACACAGAAGAAAGAACAGCCGCAGACTGTAACCCAAACCAACCACCAGGAGCAAAACACACATGAAAAGCCTGTGGTTGTGGGTTCATTTGGAACTGCTCTCCACTTCATAAATTAGATGGAGAGGAAAGGCAGCAGGGGGTAGTGGAAAGAACATGGAATCTGGAGTCAGAAGCCCTGGGTTTAAATTCAGTCCCTCCCCCTCAGTAGCTCCCAGATGTTGTAAGTCACTTAACTTCTCCATCTTCTGCTTCCTTATCTATAAAATGGAGGAAATATTAACTCCTCCTACAGCTATAATCAGACTCAAATCAATTCTTCATTTGAAGCTCAAGTCAGACGTGAGGTTGTGTTCTGAGCTGGGGGGTACCGTTCAGATGTGGGTCACAATAATGAATCCTGGGAATGAAACAAACTTGTAGAGCCCTTGATAATTCTTCTTGTGTCCTGGAGAACAGTGGCCCTTGACTTCACTTTAAGTATGAACAGTGTGGTGGCTAATTTTATGGGTCAACTCAACTGGCTGCAGACGCCCAGATTAAACAATGTTTCTGGATGTGTCTGTGTGGGGTTCCTGGATGAGATTAGCACTTGAACTGGTGGACTCAGTAGACTGCCTTCTCCAGTGCAGAGGGGCACAATCCCATCTGTCGAGAGCCTGAGTAGAACAAGAAGCCGAGGAAGGAGGATTCTTCCTGCCCCTTGAGCTGGGACTCCGGTTTTCTCCTGCCTTTGGACTGGGATTTCGACCATCAGCTCCCCTGGTTCTCAGGCCTTCAGGTTTGGGCTGAATTACACCACCAGCTCTCCTGGTTCTCCAGCATGCAGACAGCAGATCGTGGGACTTCTCAGCCTCTGTAATTGCATGAGCAATCCCTCATACTAAATCTCTTTATGTCTATGTATTTCCCCTTGGTTCTGCTTCTCTGGAGAACCCTGACGAATACAAACATACATGCAGCTATATCGTCCCCTTGTTTACAGGTTCTGAGCTCTAGGAGGTGTGTTGCTTCACCCTCGTTACTATTCTCCTGGGGAACAGAGGTGTCATCATCCACCTCAAAGCTCCGGATGTGGGAGCAGCTGGAGGAACACTGACTTTCCTCTCGCCTCTCTGAAGAGTAAGAAATCACTCTTCTTGGCATCTCTCCTGCCCTGTCGTGGGCGGGAGGAAAGAGCCGCCCAATCCAGGCTCGGCAGAGTGGCTGCTTGAGGGGAGGGAAGGAAAGGCGTGTTTTTGAGTGAAGCTCTATGCTTACAGGTGGCAGAGAGCTGCTCCTTACAGTGAGCTTCCTCACTGTTGGGGAAACACTGCCCTCCAAATGGAGAGAGCTGTCGACGGCACCCTGGACTCGATTCCAATCTCTCTGTGGGGCTATTGTAATCAAAGTGCAGCCTGTCTCTGTGTAAATCCACCTCCCGCACACAGTCTCAGATCAAGACCTTCTCAGCCTCTTGCATGGGTGAAGCAGTGAAGGCTGCTCAGCTCCGTGAAAGACTTAAAAGCCCCCTGACACGGGCACCTTTCCATCTGTTTTTGTCTTGGCGTAATGCTCCTTATTGTCTAATTCTCAAAAGCCTTCATGGCCTCCTACATCTGAGCAGCCTAGAGTAACTTTTTACATTCAGCCCAAATAATTGGTTCTCTAGCAGGGGTTCCAGGCTTCAGGACATTTTTCCCAAATTATAATAATAATTTTAATCTATTATTCCTTTTCATAAGCTACAATCTCACACAGAACCCGGAACTCTCTGACAAGCCCTCACCTCTTAGGGGTGACTGATCTGCAGGTGCTCACTAGCTACGAAAAACATTTTAGCTTTATTTTTAGAGCCTGAGCTCTATTTACACATATACACACATATAATTGTGTTTGTTTTCAAAAATAACTTCAGAGCCAGCCTGACGGCCTAGTGGTTAAAAGTTTGGCGCACTCCACGTCGGTGGCCTGGGTTCAGTTCCTGGGCACAGAACCATACCACTCATCTGTCAGTAGCCATGCTACGGAGGCAGCTCACATAGAACAACCTATGTACTGAGGCTTGGCAGGGGGGTTAGGACGATGATTGGCAACAGATGTTAGCTTAGGGCAAATCTTCCCCTGGAAAAAAAATAAAAATAACTTTAAAGCAAAATATTTAATATAATTCTTTTCATTGCACATGCCTGAATGTGTGCCTAGACGTTGAGTCTTAGTTTAATGTGGCAAACTGATTGTGTCCTCGAATTGGATGTGGATATCTTTAGGGGACTATTATTCTGCATATCACAGTACCTTGTTTATTTTTCCCTTCAGTTTAATTCAAACACTTTTAAAGACTATCTACCATGTAACAACCATCATTCTTAACAGTGGCATAAATATGAAGAGGAATGGACATGACCCCTGTCTTGAGGATCTCACAAGTACTCAGGGGAGACTAATCATATACTAGTTTAAAAATCAATAAGCAGAAAGAAATGTGTTATTGGAAACACCCAACCATCCATCCATCTATCCATCTACTCATCCACCCATCTATCTACTCATCTATCCTTCCACCATCCACACAATCATCCACTCAACCATCTATCCATTCATCTGCTATCCATCCATCTGCCATCCACTCATCCAGCCATTCCTCCATCCACTCATCCATCCATCCATCCACATACCCAGACTGAACTTCCTACAGGTGAGGCAGCCAAAACAGACTTTCTCAGAAGAATAGTGATGGAAGGGACCTCAGATATTACTTATCCCAACCCCCTAATGTTCAGACTAAGAATCTGATATCCGGAAACATTCAATGATTCTCTAAATATTGCACAGCTGCCAAGTAAGAGCTTGGAGTAAACCTCAGCAGCAAGGTTACTCCAGCGGATGGCCCAGTAGGAATGAGGTCATCATGTCAGACGAACACTGCTAATCATAATGATCCTGGGTATTTTTAAGAAGATAGGATTGACCAACACGGAGTACTTTTAATTTGCAATGAGCAACATCAAACCAAAAAAAACTCTCAGAAAGTGTCCAAGATTTTTTTAAAATAATGTATGAATATATGATCCCATTGATGTAAAATTATAAAATGTATGTGAAGAAATGTATAAAAGACTGGTCACTGAAATATTAATAATGGTAATCTCAGTTGGTGGGATAGCTACTTTCTTCTCATAGTTTCAGTACTGTTACAACTCCTCCATATTATTTATATAATTTTTTAAGAAACAGTAAGTTTAGAGCAATATGCATCATTGCATATTTTAAACTTTGTACAAATGAATTACAAAAGGGTCTAATTTTACATCATGAGAATGCCTGTTATGGCTGTGTGAAGATGCACTGACAAGCAGCAAAAATTCACCAATTCAAACCCAAAGACTACTCTGCAATTGTCTTAAAGGATGCAGATGCTCACTCTAACGAGGTACTTTGATGATTTTGGAAAACAGCAGTGGTTTTGACACTCAATTCTGTTGTTATGGTCTGATTTGGGGCACCAATTACTAATTCCAAGAAAAGGAATGCTTTTGGTTCATGGGTTGCTGAACAACTACGTGGGACAGTCGTCCACACACTAAAACACAATTGGCCATGGAGGAGACTGAGAGAGCTCCTTGTCCGTAACATCTTGAAAACACAGCACTCATGGCAATCAATAACAAAAATGCTCCCTCATTTTACATTTATAAGCACTGTAACAAAGCTTATCTCTTTGGTTTTACCATATTCCTGTACATGGTGTGAAGCAGACATAGGTGCCAGTTCTACAGGCAAGAAAACCTGAGGCTCAGAGAGACGAAGGTAGAGTCAGAGAAACAGAGTCAGAATCAACCAAGAAGATAAAAAAGAGAAGCTATTTGTGTCAGAAATTTGATTCAAGTCTAGAACTTCTGACCTTAACTCCAATACTTTTTCAAATGCTGATTTGCAAGTGTTTTCTCATTTTGCTATCCCTAAAACATTGTCTTTGATCCTGAAAGAAAACAGTAATAGCCAATGAGATGTTTGGTGGATCCGGATTCCTAAGTCACATCCTGCTCCCTTGTTTGTTCCCCAGGACCAGATTCAACCTCCAGGAATGATGACCACGAGCATCTCCAACAGCTCCTGGTTTACCTGACAACCGCCCTGGTGTCTGGAAATTGGCAAGAGGCATTATCCACTGCCTGTCCTGTGTGTGCTTCACTTGAGGGAGAAATTACGACAGACTTGGCTCTGGGTTCCTGCAGAGCTCACTCTGGGCTGGGTGTACAGAAATCTCTCTATCACACTCATATGAGTGTGATATGTTTATATGAATAAACTGGACTAGAAAAGGCAGGATGAGTATGCCACAGTGTGCACTGAGGAGCCATTCACTTTATCACCAACAGAAAGCAAGTGAGGAGAGAGGAGATGGTGATCAAATTTCCTCTAAATTCTCGGCTCACTGCAGCCACTCCCAACAGGCTTCTTGCTGGTGAAAACCCAATGGTTTTTTTGGGATCTAACTTCTGTTGCCCTGTGGATTCACAAACTTAGGGTATATATATATATATATATATATATATATATATATATATATATATATATATAAAACTTTTATTCGTATATAATAATATATTATATGTCATATAATGTATGTATAATTATATAAAATGTATAATTGAATAATAAATACATAATATAACGATAAATATAAATATATTTTATATATTTATATATATATACACAGATTCCTGAGTGCTACCCCATCACCATAATAATCTCTGAAGAGCTGTATATATTTTTTCTGTGCAATGAGGATCCTTGGTTTATTTTTTTTTAAATGGACTTTATTTTTTAGAGCAGTTTTAGGTTCACAGCAATATTGAGCATAAAGTACAGAGAACTCCCACACACTCCCTGCCCCCACACATGCACAGCTTCCCCCATTATCAAAATCCCCCACCAGAGTGGTACATTTGTTACAATCGGTGAACCTACATTATCACCCAAGTCCATAGTTCACAGTAGGGTTCACTCTTGGTGTTGTACATTCGGGGTACAAATGTATAATGTACAAACGTATAAGACATGTATCCACCATAATAGTATCATACAAAATAGTTTTACTGGCCTAAAAGTCCTCTGTGCTCTGCCTATTCATCTCTTCCCCCCTCCTATCAATTATATATTTTAAAAGTTGTTCAGTTGTGATATGGTTTGGAAATCACTGCTTTAGCGAAGTCTTGCGAACATTTACGAAGAACTACACAGTATACTGCAACTGTCTAAGGTATCCCTAAAAACTGCTAGTATGTTATATGTGAGGAGGCGCTAACCAGGAAATTTGGCAACTGAAGTTTTATGGACTTGGAATCTATGTAATATCAAGAATTGAAGGGTAGAAAATTATTTTCCTAGGGCTGGCCCCGTGGCTTAGCGGTTAAGTGCGTGCGCTCCGCTGCTGGCGGCCCGGGTTCGGATCCCGGGCGTGCACGTGCACCGACGCACCGCTTCTCCAGCCATGCTGGGGCCATGTCCCACATACAGCAACTAGAAGGATGTGCAGCTGTGACATACAACTATCTACTGGGGCTTTGGGGGGGGGAATAAATAAATAAAATCTTTAAAAAAAAATAAAAAATAAAAAATAAAATAAAAAAAAATAAATTATTTTCCTAGAAGAAACTTTCAGGGAGACCATGATATTTTGTCTCTCTTTCTGTATTTTCATGATTTCTCTAAACTTCATATGGCAATAAATGTCATCTTGTTGATTCCGGTTAGTTGCCAGTGCTGCCTAGAGCACGGCATTGACAAGACTCTGAGGCTATGAGCACATTCGGCGGAGGGCCAAGACTGTGCTACACTGACAGGGTTTGCCATCGCTGCCAGGGTCAGGTGGGGACACGTGGGAGACCTCTGGCCAACAGCATGAGGAGGAAACTGAAGCAGACAGTCCTCCTGAAATTGGGCAACTTGCATCATTCTTCCCGTGCTGATGACTATTGACCTTAAAACTAAGGCCCACTCAGATACTTGTACATCATGTTCTCTGCAGTATTGTATCATGCACAATAGCTGAAAGGTGGAAACAACCCAAGAGTCCATCAAGAGATGAATGGATAAACAAATCTGGTCTATCTATACAATGGAATGCTACTCAGCAATAAAGAAGTAATGAAGTTCTGACACATGCTGCAACGTGGATGAAACTTGCAGACGTTGTGCTAAGTCAAATTAGCCAGACACAAAAGGCCATACAGTGTATGATTCCACAAATGTGAAATATCTAGAATAGGCAAATTCATAAAGACAGAAAACAGATTAGAGGTTACCAGGGGGTCAGGGAGAGGAGGAACCAGGGAGGTATTGTTCAATGAGTGCAGAGTTTTTGTTTGGGTGATAAAAAAGTTTTAGAAGTAGATAATGGTGATGGTTGCACAACATTGTAAATGTAATTAATGATGGTTAAAAATAGTTAAAATGGCAAATTTCGTTACATATATTTTCATAATTTTTAAAAATTAATAACAAGTGAAACTTTGAATTGTACACTTTACATGGGTGAATTGTGAGGTCTGTGCATTACATCTCAGTAAAGCTGCTAAAAAGAAAATGAAGGCTGACACTTGGAGTCCAGCATGAAATATGATCGTTAAACCCCTCAACCTGTGTTCTGGATTTGAGGTATAAAAATACTCTGTTAGGGGGCCGGCCCGGTGGCTCAAGCAGTTAAGTGCTCGTGCTCTGCTGTGGTGGCCCAGGGTTCGCCGGTTCGGATCCCAGGCGCGCACCGGCGCACCGCTTGTCAGGCCATGCTGTGGCGGCGTCCCATATAAAGTGGAGGAAGATGGGCATGGATGTTAGCCCAGGGCCAGTCTTCCTCAGCAAAAAGAGGAGGATTGGCAGATGTTAGCTCAGGGACGATCTTCCTCACAAAAAAAAAAAAAAACTGTTAGTTTTAAAGGTAATGAGAACAACCCTACGAGACGCAATTATTAGTTTGCAAATGTAATTATACATCACATCTGCTTTTGGAGTTGGTGAGCATCTCACGAGAGAGGTGATGCTCTGTGCACCACCTCAGTGGACTCTCAGTCTCACCTGTAAGAACATTCCACAGGCTCTTGAGAGGTTTACTCTGCACCACACTGATCCTGAGAGAAACTGTCACTAGTAACTGTTTCTATAAGAGTAACTGTTACTAGTGATCATATGAGTTGTATATTTGATTCATTAGAAGAACATATTTGTCAGAAACTCTTTCCCAAATAATCAAGATAGAGTCACCTGGGAGACTGAGTATTCCCGAATAAGCTGAGATGTTGTCTTCTGAATATTAGTACTAGATAATTGCGGCCTTACTTATCCTCAGAGTTCGTGCAAAAAATGTAAAATATGAGGAAAAGCGAACAAATCAAAATACAAGGGAAATAAACCTGGAGTGCTGAGACAGCTCTTAGGAAGTCAGAGAATGTCCCACACGGAGCCTTTCCTGAGAAGAGCAGTGTAGAGGGCTGGACTCCCTTACAACCTGCTTCCACGGCATCTATGCGCTCCAATTTGGTTTCTTACAAGCTTTCACAAAGCCTTAGCAGTCACTACCTCGGGGGTGCTAGATATTGTCTCATTTTCTATAACCTGAAAGAGCAGCCTCTTTGCATGAACAAATGCACACTCTGCAGGCAGAACCATTTGTGGGCACACGACTGGAAGTGAATAAGCTCCTTGCAAGACCAGCAATCTCTCGCCCTTTATTTTATGGGTTCCACATGTGCACCAGCATAATCGACCACAGGAATAACTATTTGCACGTGCAAATAATTGGAGACTGTGAGAGAGCAAAATGGCGGAGGCCATTTAACCACGGAACACCTAACAGTGGATCATTAGTCTGCTATTTTTTGCAACCTGACCTTTCTCTCTTGGTTATTAAGTCATAGCAAGTCATTTTTCTGGAGCCAGACTTCATAGTGGGTTTCAAGAACATGATGGTGACAAACCTATAAAGAATCTCTGTTACGCAATAGAAGGTTATCTAGATGATTTCAATACATTATGTGGCTGATTCTTCAGAGGTTTAGGCCACTTAAGCAGCTTATGTCGTATGGTGGGGGGAAGGGAGGTCAGTGAGAGGAGGGGACCTGAGGAAACGTGCAAGGAAAGTGTCTGCATGAAGGAGGCAAGTCCATAAATAAGGAGACCCTCACCTCCGGAAGTCATTAGGGGTCCTGCCTGCACCCGGCAGTCCCCGCACTGTGAGAGGCCTGCATTGTATGTGGGCCTGAGTCCAGGAGTCCAGGATGGACAAAGAGCCCTTAAGAAAACATAGAGGATTCCTGCAAATTTCCCTGAAGTGGTTCTGCTAGTTCTGAGTGGAAAACCGAATACAGAGCTGCCTGGGGCAGGAGCCCGGCACCCAGGCAATTGCAGCTGGGCCCCCACAGAGCCGTGCAGCCCTCTGCTGCCAATTCCCAGAAGAAAAGTCCCTTCCTTCCCCCTCACCCCCTCCCTCCTTGCCTTCCTCACATATCTGAGCACCTACCATACATCTGACACTCTTCTAGTGCTCAGAGTACAGCAATGAGCGAAACAAAGTGCTCGTCCCTGTGACGCTTCCATTTTAGTTGGAGAGACATTTATAAATAAATATGTAGCAGGTACATAATGCAATTTTATGAAGAGATGTGTGCAGTGAAGCCAACGAAAGAGGAGTAAATTTGAGAATGTCTGTGAACAAGTGATTCGAGTGATGGGTGTGGAATCCTGCTGAGAATGGAGACAACTGAGATGTGAGGAGGATGAAGGAAGCTCCCCTACTTCAGTGCCCCCCACTTCTCTGGGTTCCCCTAGAGTAAGGAAAAGTACTCCCATGGAAAAGAAATCTCTTTGCTATATCTAACTAAACAGGAAAGGACTCTTCCAAACCAAGATGAGGAGCATGTGGCCCAACGAAGGTCCACCCAGCATCAGGCCCAGAGTAGACAACAAATGTTCACTTAATTCATTAATTGAAAGTTTTCTATGGGGTCAATGAGATAGGATATTTCAAATTCCAGAAAATCTAATACCTAAGATTGACATCACTGATAACAGAACTCCTCACATCCCAGAACAGAGTTCCTCCCTATGACTGACAGACGAAAATGTGAATTCCTAGCTCGCAAATTTCTGAGGACTGCTTCTGCCGGTGAAGCTGTGTCTCCCCTCTTGTCTGGCTCTTTGTAGGTCGGGAAGACTTAGATGGTTTCCCCGGAGGAAGACCTAAGGGCAGGAAAGGCTAACGTGTCCTCAGCATCACCACCCCCCACCCCGAGTCTTGTCAGCCACTAAGGGTCTCTACTCCTGCTTGCCCTGCTTACCTCTCCACATTCCTGAAGTTTCCTGACTCCGACCATTTAGTCATAAACCTCCTGTGCTCTGGATGTGAATTCCTAGCCCCTACCTGTTTCCTGATCCTCGTGATTTCATTCATTATTATTTATTCACCAGAGACCAGGCAAATCAGCAGAGATGCACACCTGGGCGATGGGTCCAGGTCCTTGACCTCACAGAGCTCAGCATCTAAGTGGGAGTTCCCAGCACTGGAGGCACTAAAATCACCTGGAGAGTATGTCTTAAAACACGTCCTGGCACCACTCCAACACAGTGAAATCAGCTTTCTTACAGGTGCAACCTAAGCATCCGTGTTTTTGTAAAATTCCCTGGGATATTGAAATGTACAACCAAAGACTTTCCTTAGGGTGTACAGACATGGATGCTTTTAAGGAAATTCATTCTCAAATGCTCAACTTCTGAATGTAGTTTTTTCTAATATATATCCACTTGAAATCAAGCTGTGGCTCTCGTTTTCCATCAGTTTTTCACACCACTCTTCTCCCACTTACAGAGGAAAAGCACGCCTCTCTCCCACTGGGATGTCAGAGAAAGGGGCAATTCTCAATATCAATGGAGGGACAAGGAAAGTGAATGGTTCTAATTATCAGGCAAGGAATCCTATTGCAAATCAGATATTTCAAGTATCTGTTTCTGACAAAATTAGAGGAGGAACTGATTGAGATGTTAGCTGATAGATCTTTATAATAAATCTTTGATAATACATGAATTATGTAATTTTTTGGCTTCTGACTGAGAAGGAGTTCAGAGAGGTGAATAGCATTACTATGAAAAAGCTCCTATTTTCATCAATTTATTTCTATGAACAGCATTTATCAATATTTACATCTTTAATAACAATAAATAAGAATAGAACTGATGGTAAATCTTGTCTCATTCAGCAATAAGTAATATCATATATGAATACATGAACTAAAAGGGGAAAAATAAACAAAACAGACACACTCATTGATTAACAGAGGTATTTCCAATAATACTTTAGTTCTTATATTTAATAACTGATAAAATTAATATATTAATAATATTTTAATCAATTTTGTACTAATAATAATTATAACAGTAATTTAATTCAGAGGAATTTTTCATACTTTCAGCCTTAGAGTCAAGGGGAATTTTTTAAAATCAGGATATACATACTTTCATTGTAAAGAAATAGGACAGCACGATCAAGAAAAGACATTTTTTCTTTAAAATATTATATGAAGATACAATTCAATGGGGAAAATAGAATGGAATTATGAGCTCAAGGAGGATGCCATTGGAAAAAAAGTAATATCATAGTTATATTTTAAATTGTTAATATTTACAGACCCTGGAAACTAATTCCTTTGTAAATATATTAATTATAATGAAAAATTTTAGATTTCAACCTAAAAATGTATAAATGCATAATTTTTCTAAATTATTTTTAGAGTGTCTATGGACAAACATATATGAAGCCCCCTGGTCGAGAACCTTAGCTACCTGTCACCCATCATCTAAGGAGAACACAACCGACATTTCCGAGTTCTAAACCACCAGTTATTTGCCTGGCACTTGTACTTATCTTTCCTGTAAGGTGAATGCAGCATGATTAACCACCTTCTGAAAGAGAGTGACTTATCTGAAATCACAGGAACCCAGCAAGAGGGCAAGGATTAGACCCCTGAGCTTCAGATGCCCAGTCTTCCCAAAGCCCAGAGAATAAGAAAGGTCAAGCGCAGCCCGACTGAGGACCGCATTCTCTCCGTGGTACTTTCAGCCACTTTCCAGATATGAAGTCCATCTCCTTTCTAGGTGCCAGTTCACCATAAAATTGTTTTAATAAGGACTGGAAATAAACAGACTTCAAATATCATAAATCTGAATCAGAGACCATATTTAAAGATTCTCCAGAATCTCATCGAACAACAGCGTGGGAGAAAAGCAGGAGAGTGAATCTTGTTTGCAGTAGGAAAGTGCTGGGAAGACAGCCAAGGAGATCGTCATGTCCAAGAGTGTGGGGAACCCCAGACGTGCACACAGATACACACACTCACACACACACACACTCACCCATGACACGAGCGCTCACAGTCTGCTGTCGCCCGTCCCCACATTCAACTTCCCTGACCACACCAATAAAAGTGTATGTAAAAATTTACATCACTTGTGTCAACCAAAAGAACAAGTTTCAAACCTGGAAAAGAAGTTGGGGGGTAGGGAAGCACTCTTAGGGAAAAGACAGAGCTGATATGTTTGGGGGCAATTGCCTCCTTAGAACTCCATTTGTCATCATTAATGACGTGTTGGAATGGGAAGACTAGATTACAGAGACATTGTGAAAGCCAACAGGAATCTGCTCCCGTGAGGAATAGCCTCCCCCTCCCCCCACACTGGAGAGGGTACAGGCAGAAAATGTATTAGCAAAGCAATTGAACCAGATTAAATACCCAGGTGGGTGGGCCCTCTGGGAGCAAAAGCCCAGAAAATGGAGAAACAAAGTGAAAGAAACCAATCGTGAAATGTAAGGAAGAAGATCCAAAACAACATATCTACATGAAGTGTATTTCCGGGTTATGCTCTGCCCTGCGCTGGAGTTTCTGTATGTGTTCAGTAAAGAAGTTCTGAAACCCTGGTCAGCCACACAGTCGCTGCGAGGTGGAGCTATGGAGACGCCATTCTGAAATCCCTTCAGAGATGTTCCCTGACCAGTTATTAAACCTCACTGGGCCTTAGTTTCACTTTGTGGAAAATTGGATGATATAGTACCTGCCTCACAGGGTTGTTATGAGAATTAATTGTGTCGATATCTGTAACACCCTTAGAACACTCCTTGGCACAAAGAATATGCTCTGTTAAGTGTTTCTAATGTTCTTTCAGTATTGGAAAGAATATTTCTTTGAGGGTAAGTTTTGAGAAGATTGAAACATAAGTCAAGAAAATACTCCATGTGATACTATAATGGTAGATACAAGTCATTATACATTTAACCAAACCCATAGAATGTACAACAGTAAGAGTGAACCCTAATGTGAACTATGGACTTGGGTGATGATGATGTGTCGGTGCAGATTCACCAGTTGTAACAAATGTACCAATCTGGTGAGGGAATGTTCATAGTGGGGGAGACTATGGGTGTGGGGGGACAGAAGGTATATGGGAAATCTCTGTACCTTCCTCTCAATTTTGCTATGAACCTAAAACTGCTCTAAAAAACAAAGTTTAAAAAAAAAAGTACGTCAAGGACACCTCTACTAAATAATCACAGTGCCCAAACCAGAATATACTGTTTAGGATGAAGAAAAAGTAAGGAGGCCTGTGTGTGTGTATGTATCTATGTGTATGCGTGCGTGTGTTTGTGTGGGGGTGGGGGGAGAGAAAGAGAGAGAGACAGAGAGACAGAGAGAGACTCATCAGTGGACTTGGAGCTATTTCAAAGGAAGGGCTCCAGAACATCCCGAGTCAGGGCGTCCTCACTGGTATGGCCCCTCCAGAACAGCGGCGGCATTTGCTTAGTAAATGTTTTTAATTTGTTTCTGTGCTCCTCTGGGATACCTGAGTGCTAGTTTAGTTGAAGTCCTTGGGGACAGAAAAGCTGATGGGGCTGATGGACCATTTCAGTCCCCTTTGGTGTGACCACTGGAGAGAATTGGTTGAACGCATTCATTCATTCAACCAACATTTTGGGCATTTAGTATTACGTGGCACTACCCATTGCTGCAAATACAGAAATGAAAAAGGCACAGCCATGCCTTCAGAGAGACCTAACTGGGGAGGCAGACCTTCAAAACACATGTCCCTCTGCATCATAAGGGCAACAACAGAAGCACATAATGTGTCCAGAAGCACTGCAAAGGAGGACGGAGGACGAGACTGACTGTGTGTGGGTGAGGATGGGAGCAAACAGGGATGGAGATGGTCCCAACAAAGTAACAACTTAGGCAGTTTAGGGACATAGGAGAAGGCAAGGGTGCATGCGTGTAGCAATGAGGGCAGATGGAATTGCATGAGCAAAGACACTGGAATAAATCAAACAGTCTGAAGTGCAGGGAAGGAGCAGGCGAGGTCTGCAGGAAGACGGAGAACTCTGAGTGATGGAAGACCAGCTCAGAGAAGCAGAAAGAAAAGAAACCAGGCAGGGAGAAAGTATCAAGGTTTGCCGTGTTTGTTTCAAAATAATTGGTTTTGTAACTTTAGAGTTGTACTTTTTTTTCCATTAGTAAATTATTGAAAAGTTTGCTTTCCTGTGCTATTGGGAATATTACTAGCAAAGGTCCAGCTCCTTGTAAAGCACTATTCTTCCAATCAGTACTTGCCTTTGTTCTCATTAAAATACCTTCCATTTTCTCCTGTGCTCCATAACCATCTGTACCAATTTACATGCCACCTACCTCCACGTTGATATATAATGTTAAATATCCGTAGGTCAGCTTTTGGTTCTGCAATCTCAACTAAAAAGTCAGTTGTGCTAATATTTAACAATAATGAACCCATTTTTGTATGCATACTTGCTAACTGGTTTATAGCATTCATGGTTTAATAAAACATTTATAACATTTGCAGCTTATTAAAAGGCTTAAATCCTTAGGTACTATACATGAGGAAAAAGAGTAAAATTGCCACATAGTTTCAAGAAAATAATTTCTGCAATTTAAACACCAGTATCTCAATGACTTTACTCATTCCTGTTGCCATTATATTCTTATCATTGGAGTTAAAAATAATCACTTTTCATATGTCCTGAGAAGGCTGAAAAAGCAAACATTAGCTGATGGAAGGAAGTGAAAAGTACTTACTGTGGGAAGTATTGAGCATCCCAACTAACAATGGAAAAACCTACTCACAGGAGATGAGCCAGCAGCCATGACTCAGAACTTTTTATTGACACAATGTAAAATTATCGTAAACCTAGTTATAGAGTTTCCAAAGAATAGGAGAAGCTCCTAAAAGAGAGTCATGGAGAAAAATAGAAATGACAGCAGAAAGCTTGGAAAAAAGTACATAAGGAGCACAGTACCAAAAAAGGTAGATTTTAATTATCTAACAAAAACACTGATTTGGAACACCACACTCATAAGCAATGCACAATAACTGAGATACAACGCTACCTGCCATCTACAGACGTGTACACGTGAACAGCAAAAGGTTAATACACTTCACATCCACAGGGAGGAAGACCAATGAGCAAAGTGATCAGAGTCCTGTTCATTTTACCCCGGTGAATGTAATTATTCGTTTGTGTGCACTATTTGCTGTCGTCTGTTTGCATTCACAAATATGTTGCATTTCAGCATTTGTCACCATAAGGACTCCTCGTAGTCAATATATTCATAGACTTCCATTTGTAAACAAGGCAATCATTGTATTTAAACTAAGAAATATTTTCCTATTCAAGTAGGCCTGGAATAAGACTCTAGTGTATGAATGTGCACATTGGCCTTCTCTCCTATCTTTATTTTGGAGATGGTCTTTACTTTATGGCCAGTTGGATGGGTGCTGTCTAAACTCCTGAACTAGCAAACCCACAGGACTGTGCTCTGCTCTGAAGCTGGGTGGGGAGAGCAGAGCCTGGAACGAGGTTGGTCAGGAGCCGTCTAAGGCTGCCAGTGGGTCCAAGTTTACAGGCAAGATTTTATTCCGGGGTGAAGGAGAGATGAAGAGCCAAGGGAGGCACCAGTGCTTTATCAGAGAGGCAGAAACCAAGTCTGAAGCAGAATGGCTCTAACAGGGCAGAATGAGAGGGCTCAGGAGCACGATGTAGGTAAGGAAAGCTGAAGAGAGCCCTGGGCCAGGTTCACAGGGGACTTGAAGCTTCACCTGTGGCCCAAGAGGCAGCTGTTAAGGAGCCTGGGGTGTCAACCCCACTTTCTCCCAACAGACTTGTTTGGTAGGAGGCTCTAACACACTGGGATGGGAAAGAAGGGGGCAGCTGTGGTCAATGCTGTTTTCTTAGATAATATCTTCCCACCGGAAAGGGGCAGCCCCCGGGAATAATGTCAACAAGGACTGAAAACCTCCTACTGCATCTCCTGGTCCCCATCTTTATTATTACCAGGTTAAGTCCCAGCATGCTGGGATGGAAGGCAAGGTGTCAGGGAGACCAAGCTGGTGACAGCAGAAAGCAGAATAGTCAGGGAAAATTCACACAGAGGGACAGAATTAAGATTTGAAGAGAGCACAAGGAAGTAATCTGAGGTACTGATGTGAGAGACTTTTTGTAGGTGTAAGCTATGGGCTGAATGTTTGTGTCCGTCCATCAAAATTCATATGTTGATATCCTAACACCCAATAAGATGGTATTAGGAGGTGGGGCTGGGAGGTGGTTAGGTCATGAGGGTGGGCCCTCACGATGGGATTAATGCCCTTATAACAGAGGAAGAGACACAAGATCTCTCTCTCTCCCCAATATGAGGACACAACGAGGTGGCCGTCTGCAAAGCAGGAAGAGAGACCTCACCAGACACGGCATCTGCTGGACCTTCATCTTGAACTCCCAGCCTCTAGAACTATGAGAAATAAATTTCTGTTGTTTAAGCCACCCAGCCTATGGTATTTGTTACAGCAGCCTGAACAGACTAAGACAGTGCCGAAGGCCACAAATTTGTATGCAAAAGGAATGCAAGAGCATTGAGATGATTTGAATAGATAGGACTATATATAGGTGTCTTTTACTATTTTTATTTGTTTGTTGGTTGATTTTTGTTTAAAGCCCTACCTTGTTCCATAGAAGCTGTTTGAAATAGCTTAAGAAATACAAAAGGATTAGATTTTTCTATTTGACAAAGAATCATGGCTAACCTCACATACATTTACCATAGTAAGATTAGAGGGAAAGATTGATGTACCGAAATGTATGCTCAGGATGCTTCATAATGGTTAAAATGGGGCAGTTCTGAACTTCCCTAGTAACCAATGAAGAAAAGCACTTTCATCTTTTAGATGATACTCCATCAGGTTAGAAGTTTCATGTCGCAATCCATCAATAAAGGGTGACTGTTAGCTATTTCACCTTTACTAGCATAGCTTCAAAAATTCCCATGTGACATGAAGTCACCACTCCACTGGGTCTATAGTAATAGTAGCTTTTTGTGGAAACTTTTGTGTCCTTCTCTGTCTTGTCACTTCATTGACTGCACCACTTCAGCAGAGCATCCTGGTGGTCAGAGAACACCGACATTGATCACAGCGTTTCCAAGGGTTTCTATGGGACACACCCTGAGAGAAAACCTGACAGAAACAGTCCCATGATCAAATGGGAAACTGCATATGTCCTAGCTCGTGGAGCCTGACACTGATCATGGACATAGCAGGAGTCCTGAGAAGTCCCACAACAAAGAAATATTTTATTAACTTTGTTTAAATTTTATTTGAAAGTTAAGTCAGGGACCAGCCCTGTGGCCTAGCAGTTAAGTTTGGCGCACTCTGCCTGTTAGCTCAGGGCAAATCTTCCTCAGCCAAAAAAAAAAGTTAAGTCAAAGACATTTCAATTTAAATTTCATTAATCCTCCATTTACTAAATACATTGTACAGTGTCACCTCTTTCTCCATAGTGCCTATTATGCAGTAGAAACATTTTGGGAAATATCATAGGGCAGTCAGAGGAATCAGTTCTTCCAATTCTCAAAATACATTATAATTGGTAACTTATTTCTCCTCAAAATATTCTTGTGCACACAGATAAATTGTAATGTTCTATGGAATTATTATTTTCTGGTTATTTTATCCAGCAGAGAAAACTCAAGCATACTTTAATACAATATCATCTTATAAATTGCACCACTGAAGCCAACCACAAATACAATGGATCGTGAAAGCTTGGCCTCTAGATTCTCTAAGCTTTGCAACCTGTCCAAGATTCTGCAGCATCTCTTAGTCCTCCCGGTGAGTTGGCATGAGCTGTAGGGTATTCTGCTAAGTTCATGTTAGCATGAACCTAATTAGGTTTTGGATGAAGATGTGTAGACGTGCTTAATAAGCCTTCCATTAACATGTGCCAGGGGGAAAAGCGCTTTGGATGGAAAAATGAGATATAAAGACCTTGTTTGGATTAAAGTGATGGGATAAATACAATAAGATGAAATTTAATATAAATATATGTAAAGTCTTGCACTTCAGCTCAATTTAATAAACAATGTATTAAGTACATCATTGTGCTGAGTGTTGGAAATTGCAAAATGATCAAAATACCCTTTCCGCGCTCCATTTGTTTGCAATATAATGAAAAAGAAAGAGAACTAAAAGATAATATAAGTGCATAGTAATTGTTATAATCGAGATAAGAATAGGTCTCCACAGGAACTCAAAAGAGAGGTGCTTAACCCCGAACTGGAAAGGGGTCATGAATGGCTTTCTAGAAGAGATGAAAACCTAAGTTGAGGGATGAGTGAGATTAAGCCATGTAAAAGAAGGCCACATTAGTCACTAGAATTTTAATGTAATAGCTCAGATAAAGGATGATGAAGACTAGGGCTGGGGTAAAGGCATGGTCCCTAGTTTACATATTGCCCCTGAAATCTACTTGTAATAATTAACTAAGGTGACAATAATTATTTAGTCATGTCAAAATGATCACAAGTCCCCCCACGGCCCCCAGAAAAAAGAATTTTATTTCAGGTTCACTCTTCCAAATATACGTTCATGAAATGGAGGGAGGAGAGGGAAAGAAAACAAAATATTTTTTAAAATAACAGCCAAATATTTTCCAGTTTTTACCAAAACTATAAATCCACAGATAAAAGAAGCTTAACAGAACAAAAGCATAAGAAACATGAAGAAGACTACACAAAGACACCTCAAAATTAAATTGCATGTAACAAGTGATAAAGAGATCATCTTAATAGCACGGGGGAAGTGGAAACACATTACAGAAGAACATAGAGAAGGATGACAGCAGATTTCTCCTTGGAAACCATGTAAGCCAGAAGATAGTGGAGTAACATCTGTGAAATACTGAAAGAAAAAACCATAACCTACAATTCTATACTCAGTGGATATATTGTTTACAAATGATGACAAAGATTTTTCAGACATATAAAAACCTAAAGAATTAATATAAGGCACACATGCGCTACAAGAAATAATAAATGAAGTCCTTCAGGCAGAAGGAAAAGGATACTAGATGGAAATCTAGATCTACATGAAAGAATTAAAACGACTGGATATTTTAGCAATTTGTATATTGTAACAACAATTTTAAATACTTTTTTCCTTACAATTTAAATCCCTTTAAAAATTAATTTACTGATTAAGGCAAAAATAATAACAATGCATTGTGAAGTTTATAACATATGAAGAAGTAAAATGTATCACAGTAACAGCACAAATGCCAGGAGGAGACAAATAGAAATATACTCTAATAAGGTGCTTATACTGCATGTGAAGTGGTTTAATGCCACTTAAAGGTAGACTGTGATGAGTTAAAGGTGTACCCTATAAACTCTAAAGCAACTACTAAAATAAAAATACAGAGTCTTAGCTAATCAGCCAACAAAAGAGAAAAATTGGAATAAGAAAAAAAAACTGTTCAATTGCTCAAAAGAAGACAGTTAAAGAAAAAAAGTAATAATGGTATAAACAGAAAAAAAAGTAGCAAGATGGTATATTTAAGCCTAACCATCCACAATAATCACATGGACTAGAAATGGTCCAGATACCCCATTAAATAATAGTAATTGTAAAGCAAGACTCAACTACATACTGCCCACAAGAAACTCACTGTAAAAATGAACACTCAGTATCACAAAAGTAAAAGGATGGAGGGGCCGGCCCCATGGCTTAGTGGTTAAGTGCGTGCGCTCCGCTACTGGTGGCCTGGGTTCGGATCCCTGGCGCGCACTGACGCACCACTTGTCCGGCCATGCTGACACCGCATCCCACATACAGCAACTAGCAGGATGTGCAACTATGACATACAACTATCTACTGGGGCTTTGGGGAGAAAAAGGAGGAGGATTGGCAATAGATGTTAGCTCAGGGCCGGTCTTCTTCAGCAAAAAGAGGAGGATTAGTATGGATGTTAGCTCAGGGTTGATCTTCCTCACAAAAAATAAATAAATAAATAAAAGGATGGAAAAAGATATAGTGTGGTAACACTAATCAGGTGCAAGACTTATGGTTTCAGACCCAAAGGGTGAACAGCATGGAAGTTGTCACTCCCATCTTTACGACAAAAAAATGCTGAACAAATTAAACATCAATGACTTTTCTTGAACTCATCAGAGAACTGAAGTTGCAGGGAAAACTGCTACCACTGTGAAATCTGGAGAAATCTGATGAATCAAGAGAGTCAGAGCTGAGATCTTACAACCGGAAGCAACAGCCACTACAGCCAAAACCTGGCTAGAAGATGTAAGGTGAGGCAGGTACATTTGATGAGGAGGCTATGTGTGGACTATCACGACAGTGAGAAACTTCTGGGGCCAAGTCTTAGCGGGGGCCCCACAATTTCATGGATTTTAACTCAGTGAACCCCACCAAGTTTTCATGGTGAAGAACTGAGAAAGATCCTCGTCCTTGGAGCGCAGGCAGAGGAGGGCATTAAACAGCAAACACAGCTCAGGTCTAGCCAGATTGACTTAAATTCTCACACTAGGCCTACTCACTACAGTTCCCATTACCTGATACAACATATCTGGCTTCTAACAAAAAAATTATAAGATATTCCCAAAGGGAAGAAACACCACAGTTTGAGGAAATAAAGCAAGCACCAGAACCAGCTTCAAATACGACACAGTCACAGAAATTATTAGTCAGGGAATCTAAAATATCTAAGATCAATATGTGAACTTCACTCATGTAAAAAGTAGTCATCAAGCAAGAACAGAAGGGTAATGTGACCAGAGAGACAGAAAGTCTAACAAATAACTAAACGGGAATGCTGCATATCAAAAACACTGCAATATAATTGAAGAATGCCAGGGATAGGCTCATTAGCAGACTAGACACAGCCAAGGAAAGAATTAGGGAGAGTGAGCTTAAACAAGTCAATAGAAACTACACAAATTGAAATGCAAAGAAAAAAAAGAATGAAAAAAATTGAACATCCAAGAACATAGGACAATTTCAAAAGGTCTAACATATGCATAACTGGAATATCAGGAGAGGTAAGAAGAAGAAGAAATATTTGAATGCAGGCTGAGAATTATCCAAAACTAAAGACAGACATGAAACTAAAGATCCAGGAAGCTTAGAGAACACCAAGCAAAAAACTACAAAAAAAACTACACCTAAATATCTTGTATTCAAAATGCAGAACACAAAAGACAAAAAGAAAACCAAGACAAATGCTGGAGGTAAAAATATCTTATTTACAGAGGAACAAGGATAAGAATTACAAAGTATTTCTTGCCAGAAACCATGCAAGCAAAAAGAGAGTGCAAAAAAATATTTAAAATTTTGAAAGAAAAAACTACCAATCTAGGATTCTACATTCAGGGAAATTATTCTTTGAAAGTGAAGAAGAAATGAAGACGTTCTCTAACAAACAAAAACTGAGGGAATTCGTAACTACTAGATGTTCCTTGAAAGAAAGGTTAAAAGAAGTTCTTCAGTGACAAGGAAAATGATCCAGTTAAGAAACTTAGATCTACATAAAGAAGGAAGAACATCAGAAAAGGAATAAACAAAGGTAAAATAAAATATGTTATTTTTCTTATTGTTAATTGATCTAAAAGATAATTTTTTGTTTAAAGAAATAATAGTAAAAGTGTACAGGGTGATTGTAGCATATACGTAAGTGAAATGAATGACGGCAATGTCATAAGGGATGGCACAGAGGAATTTGGAATATTCTGTGAATAGGAAACTGCAGTACACATCAAGTGGTACAGTGGTATTTAAAGATGGATGTAGATTAGTTAAGAATGTATATTGGAAACTCTAGGGCAACCTTTAAAAATTTTAAAAAGAATTATAATTAATATGTTAAGAGAGGAGATAAAATGGGACAACATAAGTTGCTCAATTAATATCAGAGAAGGCAGAAAAAGAGGGGGGGAAGAACAAATGCAATGATCAGAAAACAGTGACAAGGATGGCAAACATTAATCCAGTTATACCAATAATCACTTTAAATATTAGTGATGTAAATATCCAATTAAAAGACAGAGATCTTCATAGTGGATTAAAAAAACAAGACCAGACCACATACTGTTTACAGGAAATTCACTTTAAATATAAAGAGGCAGTAGGTTAAAAGGATGGAGAATTATATACCATGCTAATACTAACCAAAATAAATCTTGACTAGCTATATTAATTTTATAGAAAGCAGACTTCAGAGGAAGAAAAAGTCCAAGTGATAAAGAGCTGCATTGCATAATGATAAAGGGAAAATTCTCCAATAAGTCATAACAGTCTCAAAGAAGTTATGGTACCAAACAAGAGAACATCAAAATATACCAGGCAAAAACTGATAAAACGAGGAAACTAGATAAATCCACAATTCTAGTTGGAGACTTCAACATCCCTTTTTTGGTAATTGATATGCCAAGGAGGCAGAAAATTAGTAAAGATAGAGTTGACCTGAATAGACTATCAATCACCTTGATCTAACTGACATGTATAGAATGCTCTAGCCAAAACAGTAGAATACATCCTTCTCAAGCTGAATTTGGAACATTCACCAAGATAGACCACATTCTGAGCCATAAAATACACATTAACAAATATAAAAGAATAGAAATCATACAAAGTATGTTCTCAGATCACAATGAAATTAAACTAGAAATCAGTAACAGAGAGATAGCTGGAAAATCTTCTCACATTTTAGAAATTAAGCAACACACTTCTAAGTAACATATGGGTCAAAAAAGAAGTTTCAAGAGAAATTAAAAACATTTTGAACTAAATAAAAATGAATATATATATAAATTATCAAATGACATATAAATTATCGAAACTTCTAGAATGCCTCAAAAACAGAGCTTAGAGGAAAATTTATAGCATTTAGTGCATATATTAGAAAAAAGGAAAGCTCAAAATCAATAAGTTCTTAAGTTTCTGTCTTAGGAAACCAGAGAAAGAAAAGCAGTTTAATCTTAAAGCAAGCAGAAGAAAAGAAGTCATAAAAATTGAAGCATAAATCAGTGAAACACAGAACAAGAAAAATAGTTAACAAAATCAAAATCTGGTTCTTCAAAAAGATCAATAAAACTATAAAAATCTAGCCAGACTAACCAAGAAAAAATGAGAGAAGACATAAATTACCAATACCAGAAGAAAGAGGGGTCATCACTACTGATTCCATAGACATTAAAAGAATAATAAATAAATACCAACTTTATGCCCCCAAATTTGATAACTTAGGTTATCAAATAGGAAATAGATCTATTAATTGACAGACTAAACTATCAAACTCTCAAAGGTAAAATAGATCATCTGGATAGGTTTATTATCTACTAAATAAATTCATCAGTGAATTCGACCAAACATTTAAGGAATAAATTATGCCAATTCTCCACAATATCTTCCAGAAAACAGAAGCAGAGGGAATAATTCATAACTCAGTCTTTGGGGCCAGCATTACCTGGATATTAAAACCTGATAAGGACATTACAAGAAAGGAAAATTACAGATCAAGATCTCTTATGAATAAAGATGCAAAAACCTCAACAAAATATCAGCAAGTCAAATCCAACAAAGTATAAAAAAAATTATACGCCAAGACCAAGTGGATTTACTCCAGGTATGCAGGACTGGATCAACATTTGAAATAAATCATTGTAATATACTACATCAACAGGCTAATGAAGAAAAATCATATGACCATATATCAATTAATGTAGAAAAAGCATTTGACAAAAATCCAACAGACATTCATGAAAAAACCTCTCAGAAAAAATACAGGGGAATTTTCTCAACTTGTTAAAACATCTACAAAAAAACATACACTTAGCATCATGCTTAATAGTGAGAAACTGGACACTAAGATTGGCACAAGGTAAGGATGTCCCCTCTCACCACTCCTATTTAATATCATGCTGGAAGTCCTAGCTAGTGCAGGAAGACAATAAAAGGAAAGGAAGAAGGAAGAAATAAAGGAAAATAAAAAACAAACTATGACCAAGTTGGGCTTCTTCCAGAAATACAACATTGCTCTATCATTGCTCTATCAATTTATGTATTAATGACATTAATAGGTTCATACCAGAATAAATGACAAAACCCACATGATTATCCCAATAGATGCAATGAAATAATTCAATAAAATTCAATATCCATGCAAGATAAATATTCTTAGCAAACAAGAAATAAGCTAATAGAGAATGTAAAAAAAATGCTTCAAAGACAAGTCAACAGTAAAATGTTGAAAACATTCTTTTTTTTTTTTTTTTCCTAAGGAAGATTCGCCCTAAGCAGCTAACATCCATCGCCTATCTTCCTCTTTTTTGCTTAAGGAAGATTAGCCCTGAGCTAACATCTGTTGCCAGTCTTCCTCTATTCTGTATTTGGGTCACCACCACAACACGGCAGCTGACGAGTGGTGTAGGTCTGTGCCTGGGAACTGAACCTGGGCTGCCAAAGTGGAGAGCACAAACTTAACCACTAGGCCATGGGGCCAGCCCCTAAAACATTCCCTTTAAGAGTAAGAATAAGATAAGAATACCCACTGTCACCACTTCTATTCAAAATTGAACTGTGAAAAAAAAAAATCAAAGAAAAGAAAAAACTGAAAAGATATAAAAGGATGGAAAAGAAAGCAGATTGCACGTAGAAAGGTCAAAAGAGTCAACAGTTAAATTATTAGAATTAATGAGAGAGTTTAGCAAGTTTGCTGGACATGAAATCAATATACAGAAGTCAGTGGCATTTCTGTAACCAGCTATAAACATTAGAAAATATAAGCCCACAATTCTCCATAGCAACAACAATAACAAAAACACCTAGAAAAAAAAATCTAACAAAAGACATATAAGATCTTTATGGAGAATATTAAATGCCATTGAAAGACATTGGTCATCTTTTTTTGTGGAATTTTTGTGGCTCTTGAGAATGATATTTTTTTAAATGATATATTCTAAAACATAAAATACCTAATAAATTGAGAGAAATATCCATGTCCATGGATAGAAAAACTTGACAGTATGAAGTTATAAATTCTCCTTGACTGATCTCTCTTCAAAGCAGTCTCCATCAAAATCCCAATATGCTTTTGAAGACCTTGGAAAGCCAATTATAAGCAGTATATGGAAAAACAAAAGTTCGTAAGTAGCTAAACGTTTATGAAGATTAAGAACAAGGGCTACGGCAAGCCAGGAGACAGAGGGAATTGCCCTGAAAGATACCAGCACTTAGAAAACTGTGGTAACTGAGAAAGTGTGAGTTTGACGCAGTGAAAATATAGACCAGACAGCAGGAAGTCCAGAAACAAACCTGTGAATGTGTTAGTACTCAGTTTGACAGAGCTGGAATTGCAGGCTACATTGCATAAACACTGGTTACAGATATGCAAGAAAATGCAATTTGATCCCCACCTCAAATCATATACAAAAATCCATTTCAGGGCGATTAGCAATCTTACTGCGAAGTCAAGGCAGGAAACATGTGAAAGGCAATCTAGAGGAAGATCTTCATGAATGTGGGGAAAAACAGAGTCTGTCTTCTCAGCCTGGGATTCTCTCTGAGCGTCTCCTCTCCTCATTCCTCTGGCACTGTGAACCAGTGAGGGGAAAGCACTGCTGGGAGAAATGGAGACAAGTCAGCAGAGACTGGTACAGAAACCACTGAGGATTGATGGGAACAAAGACTGCCTTCAGTCTGACGGTGTTTTCAAACAACTACAATTACCAAGACAGCAGCCGCAACCAGCCACCGAACGTCAAACGACTGAAAGAACATGCATGATCAGCGCAGAGCCAGGCAAGCACCACGCAAAGAACAGTCTCCTTAGGCTCCAAGAGCAGACAGCCCCCAAGAGACAGCGTTGCCCCAGAGCCTTCTTAACTGCAACACTGTAGTGCTTCTCACTTTCGTTTGGTCTTTATTTCAATCTTGACTTTTTAAAATACAGCTCTTCTATTTTTAATTAACAAATAGAATAGCGATTGCTGTTTTAAATTTTACATAGCTGAATTTTTTAACTTTTGACAGTTTTATTGTATTTCTGACAAATATTTATTTTCTTTGGGTCGGAGAGGTTATGTGAATCCTGCCTGTGCCATCCCCCAGGTTCTGTGACAGATGTGATGACAGACTCATTCAAAAAGAATGGAGCTGAGGGGTATACACTCTGTCTCGGAGAAGGCGGGTGTGACGACTGACTGACGCTTCAAAGAGAAGTAGAAAGTAATGTGGCCAAGTGATCTTGACACAAGAGTTTGACATCAAAGAGAGATTTCAGGAAAGGGAACAACCTGAGAAAAGTTATGGGGCAAGAACCAGCACCTCAGGTAGGAGATGATACAAAAAGTTTGGCTCACGCAGATCTAGATTGAAATCTTTTCTCTAGCATTTAGCAGGTTTGTGATCCAATGTGAGTTAAGTAACTGGTCATCCTTCAAATCTACTCCTCAAGGATTTGATAAGAATGAGAAATAATGGATGCAAAACGTCTGGCACACACTAAATGTTCCATAAACATTGGCTATGATTATTAGTAGTAAAGTGTAGTGGTGACTTTTTCCTCCGTATGCTGGGACAATAACCATGCCTTCATCATTCGCCATTTAGTCATCTAATTAGTCACTAGTCATTTGTCGTCAGTCATTCTGTAGTCTATCCTTCACTCAATGGTCTGCATTTCCACACCGGTCATAAAACATGTTTCCTATGTGAGTGGGCCCATTTCAGGACTCTGTCCCCTGTTCCACTTCTTGATTTTCTAACCATGCACCAGTAACATACATCTGCTAACTGCTTCAGCTTTATTATCTAATGGGGTTAGTGGAGGAATTCCCTTTTTTTCCTTCAAAATCACGTTGAATATTTGTGGCAGGTTGTATTTTACACACACACACATTCCACATGTGTTGGCACTAATCTCACCAACAGGCGAGTGTGCATTCCCTTCCCTCGAATCTCGGTGGGGTCCTGTGACTGACCCCAGAACAGAGAACGGTGGAGATGGAGCCTTTGTGACTTCTGAGGCCAGATGGTAAAAGGATGCAGCTTCAGCCTGGCTCTCTTGGGACACATGCTTTGGAGCCCTGAGCAAGCCTATAAGAAGTCCAGCTACCCTGATGGCTGGGAGAACGTGTGGAAAGACAACCTACGGGGAGAGAGATGCTCAAGGAGCCCCACCTACTGCAGAACCCAGCAGTTTGCCTCTTCCCAGCCCGGGCACAGATGTGAATGCAGGCAACTCTAGCCGATTCCTGCAGGCAGCCTCCAGGCCCCAGAGATGACACAAGGAAAGCTGAGGTGCACTGCCCCCACCAGACGGGCCCAGACTGCAGATGGGTGAATAAAATAAAGGCTCGGAGCCACCAAGCCTTGAGGTGGTTTGTTACGCAGCCGTAGCAACAAGAGCGATTTCTGGCCCTTTGCTTTCATCAGCTTATCACGTTCCAGGGAAAAACCCCTGGGGAACGTTTAATAGAATTGCTTTGCATTTGGAATAAATGTGGACCTCTTCGCAATAACGACTCTTCCCAGCACAACATACACCACGCCAAACCCTTTCTCTGTATCTAATATGTTTTCTTCCCATTTAGTCATGGAAACGTGCTGAGTTACATATCTTTTTTCTACTGAGAAACATCTTTGCATTTCTATGATAATCCCACTTCGTCAAGATATACTTTTATATACACTTTTGGAATTGGTTTGCTAATATTTTATTTAAGATGTTTCAGTCTATGTTCATTAGAGAGATTAGTGTATAAATTTTTTTTACTCTTCTCTGATTTTGATATCAAGGTCATAGTAAGCACATAAAACGAATTGGCTCACATCTCTTCTTACTCTGCTCTCAAACTTGGAATGTCATATTCCTTGAATGTTTGCTGGAACCTGCATATAAAGGTCTTTAGTCTTGGTGTTTGGGGCAGGTGGTTTGTTTTAGGATAGATTTAAACTACAAATACCATAGCTTTAATGCTAAAAGTATATTTAAATTGCCTATTTGTTCTCGTTTCACTTTAGGTAAATTTTAAATTTAGACTAAAATATTTTATTTTTGTTCCATTCTTGAATAATAGTTTACCCCTGTATTAAATCCTAAATTGGTGATTATTTCCTCTTAGCACTTTGAAGATATTTTCGTTGTCTTCTTTTTTTTTTTCTGTTGACACTGCTGTCATTCTAACTGTAGATCTTCCATAGGTGACCTGTCTTTTCTCTCTTCTAAAATTGTCTGTCTTTGGTGTTCTGCTGTTTCATCATAATGTATCTAGACATAGATTTATGGGGTTTTTATCCCGCTTTGGTTCTTTGTGTACTATATATTCTATTTCTCTGTTTTCAGTTCCATTAGATGTACATTTGATCCTTTCATGGTCCCTCAATGTCCCAACTTCTCTCATCTTTTTCATCTCTTCTTCATTCTGTGTAATTTTCTCAGCTTTTCTACTTCAGATCACTGATTCATCACCTCATTTCTTTAATCAATCCAATCAGTTTTTTGCCTCAATAAGTTTACATATTATTTCTAAAAGTTGTGTGGTTTATTTTGCATATCTGCTATACTACTTTCACGGTGTTTTGTTCATTTATTATGTTTCATTATGTTTCCAAAGCTTTCTTTGACATCTTTATTTCAATATCCTTAAGGATCAGATACTGCTGTTTTTCGTGTCTCTCTTGTCGTGGCGACTTGCTCTGTAATTTGGGGTTGGGAGCCTGTCGTATGCGGCTTCATCTTGGACACACAGTGCACCCTAACTGAGGCTCTGTCTCCAGATGGTTTGCGCTTCCTCCTGCCTGGCATTTCCTTAGTATCCCCAGCCTGTAGTACTTTTTGTGTGAATTTCCCAGTCAGGGATTCCCACATATGCAGATCGAATAAATCCAAAGCTCAAGCCCACACAAAGGTAGGCCTACGGTTACAACATCTCAGAAGGAATTATTTGTTTTCACCTCCAACCCTAGATCAAGAAAAGCAATGTTCCTTTATTTTCCAATTTTCTATTTTAGAATTTCTCACACATCCAGAAAAGTGGGAAGAATAGTATAATGATTGCACATATACCGGCTACCTGGATTCAAATATTAACATTTTGCCATAATTGTTTATCTATACATTCACATGTATGTGTACATATTTGCTGAACCACTGGAAAGTAAGTTGCAGACATAATACTCGTTTAAGGAAAACCAAAACAGAGGCCACAGTTTGAGTGTACCCCTAAGCCAACCAAGCACAGCCACGTTACCAAAACTTCAACTGTTCTCGTGTCTCCAAAATTCGGACTCTGCCTTGAAACAAATGTAAGCTTTCTTCATGTCACTGTGACCTTGCAGCCTCCTAGCCAATCAGCTGCACCCAAGTAAGCTCGGACAGTGCCACCCTCTGAAAAGGAGCGTGAGTTTCCAGGAACCAGTCACAACAGAAAACAACTACATCCTCACTCACACTTTGCAAACCACGCTGCAACCACTGAGAGCAGAGCCTCTCACCACTGGCGGTTTTGAAGTCCCCTGCTCACGAACAGTTTGTGTCTCACTCAAGAAAATAGTCATATCAAGCAAAGCTCTCTGAATTCTCTTCTGACACACTTTACCCCTAAATACTTGAGCATGCGAATTCTAAAAATAAGGACATTTGCACATCTAATATCATCTCACATCTAATATAATATTAGCACATCTAAGAAAATTAACAAAAATTCCTCAGTATGATCTACTATCCAGCCCATAGTCACTTTTCCCAGTTGCCCCCAAAACGTCTTTTGTAACTCGTGTGTCTTTTTTCCTAACCAGATTCCATCAAGGTTCCAACACTACATTTGGTTGTTACATAACCTTTGTTTTTATCTCCTAAAGAAGGAAGGCAGATTCACTTTTAGTTGACCCTTTCAGGAGGCTTTATGCAGGGATATACGTCTACTTCCCAACGTTGCTCAGGCCCAGGCCCTCCTTTCTCTTCCCTGAACTGACAGACAACCCGAGGCCCTGACGACGCAGCCAGCCATCACAGCAAGCCCGGGACCCATCAGCACAGCTCCACAGGCCTGCCACTCTAGGTTCAGTTTCCTCCTCTGTTCTGATCCTTGAATATTTTCTTTCCACTTCCTGAGACCTCAGACACTCATTAAAAATGCTATATTTCATTCAGCATTTCTAAGTGTTCTGCAGGTAATCCTCCCTATTGTTATGTCTCTGACCTGCTTTTTATGCCCCCCGGGATAACACAGGATCCAGCACATTCAGAAGTACCCCAAGGGTTTTTTGAACGAAGCAGATTAAATAAAATCACACGCCCATTTTATAATGATTAAATCCACATGTGCCTACCTCTTTTTATTTTTTGAAATTAATTACTTTAACTCCTTAGTTACATATTAAAGAAGTGACTTTGAAGAAATAACACCTACGCTGATCTGTACCCGGATAGCCTACCGTGTCGCCATTGATGGTATCATCTGCAGGACCAGGAACCAAGGGGGCATCAGTTCCAGTAATCTAATCCTGGGTAAATTTCCCTGTAGCAACTTAGGTTGTCGATATTTCTAAAGAGAAATGCATTTTTGCCTCTTAAACTGCCATCTCAGCAGTCCTACTTACCTTGCGTCCTCATAGTACTCACGAGCCAATCCATGCACTTAATCTCCATTCTGTAAAACACTGTGTCGGTATTTCACTGTGTGAAACAAAGCCTCGGAGCTTCGGACTTAAACGGTGCCTGAGTTCAAAAGCACCTGCTGTGATTCTGATCCTCAAACCCCAAAATCAGAAGTGTCCCAGCTCGGGCACTGGTGCAGCAGGCCGCCTGACTCCAGCAGACTGCGGGCACCCTGGAACGAGCCAGCACGAATACCAGGTACAAACTAAAAAGTAATGATGGATTTTCTTTACGTCTACCAGGATTGACAATTCCAAATAAGGAAGTTCTTGGAATTAATAGCTTTCCTCTAACAAATTTGTTTGGGATCTTCATTTTTCGATTCCACTCACAGTCTCTTACCACACTCACACAGACACACACACACACACACACACACACACAGGTCTCATGACTATGGTAATCACAGAATGCCCTCATGTAACTCATCACCTCTCGGCCTCTTTTCTTCTTTCATTTTTTCCACTTTCTCAACCCCTCACCCCAGTGTCAAAGCACCTGTGTGGCAGAATTTGCTGCACAGAGAGATACAGGCGAGAAGGACCAAGGCAGACTGAGGAAGAGCAGAGGAGTCTCATGAGTGCCACTGGGAAGCAAGTCTGTTGATGCAAATTCCCCCGTGTGCTGGCCGGGCCTGCAAACACATAAGCGGGCACCTGGGCACAACTGGCCGAGACATGGACAGGACCAAGCAGGGTCCAAGGGCAGCATGATGAGCACCATGACAGGCGCTGTCCAAAACCGGGACGACTCCAGGGGAGACCACAGGCTGGAGGTGCACTGGCCGTGCTGGCCCCAGTGAACTCACCGTTGTCCTGAATGTCTCTGAGTTCTCCCAGACTTCAGACAATTTCCAGAATAAATTCAAAACAATCATTTTCTGTCTAAAACTTGTTATCCCTGTGGGTAAATAATGTGCTGGGAAAATCCCAAAATGGATTCAATATTCTAACAGTTCATGTCATTTGTTTGCTCAACTTTTGGATAGGTGGGGTATCAGAACTAAGAACTGGAAGGATGGGGGCGCGCCCCGTGGCATAGCGGTTAAGTGCACGTGCTCCGCTGCTGGCGGCCTGCGTTCGGGTCCCAGGCGCGCACCTACGCACCGCTTGTTAGGCCGTGCTCTGGAAGTGTCCCATATAAAGTGGAGGAAGATGGGCACGGATGTTAGCCCAGGGCCAGTCTTCCTCAGCAAAAAAAGAGGAGGATAGGCATGGATGTTAGCTCAGGGCTGATCTTCCTCACAAAAAAAAAAAAAAAAAAGAATTGGAAGGAGAGCTGAGGAGATGGCATTTGTCAAACAACAACCTTATACCAGTCACCGTCCTGCCTGTGATGCTGAGTGGACCACAGGGCACCCTCCCTGCAGTGTGTGCTCTCAGCTCTGCTTCACAGACAGCACACGAGAGCCCAGAGAGGTCGATGGGCCGGCCCAGAGCTAGTGTGAGATGACGGAGCTAGGAGGCAAATCCAGATCTCGCAGCTCAGAGCTCCTTCCACAATGCCGCCCTCGGGACTGAGATTCAGGACCTGGATCCTCGTCCTGGCTCTGCCTTTGAGCAGCCGTGTCACTGGATTTATCTCTGAGCCTCAGTTTGCTCATCTACAAAAGGAGGAGATACAAGCCTGCCCTGGCTCCCCCTCCACGTGCCGGTACAAGATAAGCTTGTGCCTGCCCACATGACAAGCATCGTCGATGTTGCCAGAAATGCCCACCAGTGCTTTCCTGGGCCTGCCCTGTGTCAGATTTCAGAAATAACACACCTGGGAAAAACAACCTGGTCCAGGGAAGGTAAGGAGGCAGGTAGTGGACACAGAAGGAAGGAATCACAACCTGAAGCCTTGAGAGTGGCAATTTGTGCAGGTGACAATTACACAAATCATTAAACACAGCAGCAAATGTAAAGCAAGCCCAGATTTCCTGCCCAGATTGAAAGTGGAATCAGAGGATCACGTCGTAATGTCCCTTCGAGTGGCCATTAAACAGGCATTACACAGTGATCTGGTGCGGATCGCTCCTGCCTCATCCCTCCAGGAGCCAGCGTGCTGGTTACTGCTGAGGGTGGAACCACGAGTGCCCTGTACCCGGAGCCAGAGTCTCCCCCAGGACCAGGTCCCCTGACCACTCCCAGAAAATGTCAACAAAGCTGCCACAGCAGAGCGGGAGGGACACTTGGAAGAGTCCGCCTGCCTGCTCTCTGGTTTGTAAATCAGCACAAATACCTTTATTCGTGTGTGCCCTTCAATACAGTCTCCAACCATGAACAGGCCAGAACAACCTGCATTTGCAAATAGCATCCAATCTGAATCTCTCCACTTCTCTGTCCAAGACCTGGGTCTCTAGTCTTATCCTCACCCCTAAGGACTGAGTCTGCCACGTGGCTGACCGGAGAAAATGTTAATGAAGGGAAGAGGGGGACGGGAGGAAGCACCCTCTTATTTTGAGCACTTGACTCACCTCCTATGGTCCTCTGGTCACCATTGGAGTTATCCTGACAAAGACAGATTCTTTTCTTTTGCATATCTGACATTCCAAACCTCGTGCAGACGGTCTACACTGGAGCTCATTTCACAGGCGAATGGAAAAGTCTACCCCAAGCTCTGTGTGCCTTTTGGAGTCCCCGCAGTGGAGCTTTAAATAATTTGACAATATGGAAACTTGAGAGGTGGTATTTCTTTTAGATCAAGAACGTGCTGCTAGATGAGATAGAAAGGAAATGTACAACTGTTGCAAAACATTTTGTAATTTTTTAAATTTTTTTCTATGTATCTCTTTCCAATGTTCTAAGATATATTAGGCTGCTTATTGGTCGTGAGGTACTTATATAAAGAGCTTCCGTATCTTGTGGAGCTCAAACTGGCTCCAATGGAAATCTATTTGTTGTGACTAAGAAAGTAACAGTGATATTTTTGCTAGGGAGTACCCGCTACATTGCATTAGTTTTATTTGAGGGAAAAAAAGCATTTTCATCTCTGAATTGCAGTACATTTGATTTCTTTGGTTAACTCGGAAAATATAGATTGACTGATTGACTTAAGAAATGTTCATGGAAGCTCAAGGGATTAAAGCAAGAAATATCTAGATAAAGTGCATGCTATGAAAAAATAAATAAAGGCATGACATTGGTTACTTTTGATTTAACAAACATTTCTCCTTTTGGAAATTTTGTTTTTCTTCTAAATGAAGACAATATATACAATTTACATTGAACATAACTTTCCAGGAAGTTTTTTCCTACTACAGACTCTTAGGGGTCACAATCCACACCTCTTTATAATCTCTGTGATTCTTTTGCTATCACAAAACTACTCCTGTGCCTTTAAGTATTTGGGACATTTTTGTAGGTAACGTGGTTCTTAAATTATTAAAATAGTAGACTGGAGAAGATGTACACATTTCTCATTTACTAGTTTAAATAAAATTGATTCCTTGCTATCAATTCAGTGGTATAACCAAAAATTTTGCTATTCAGGGCAACATGTATACAGTAAGTCACTTCATGAACTACAGTGGAGATCTTAGTCTCATGAATAAGGCACTTGTTGGAGTCAACATTGACTGCCAGCAAGGTGTGAGAGTTTACCTGATGATGCAGACAATGTTTTATTTCCATAAATGTTAATCTGTCTATCATCTATCTATCTATCCATATCTATCCATCCATCCGTCTATCTTCTATCTCCTATCTCTATCTATCCATCCATCCAACCATCCATCCATCTATCTTCTGTCTATCCACCCAACCATCTATCTATCTTGTCTTTTGTCTGTCTATCACCCATCTATCTATCTATCTTATACACACACACACCATTTGCACAGGATAGTGTTGTATGTAATCGGACAAGTAATATCCTGAAATAAAATCTATTCAACAGTGAGCACTCTCCCCACCTCCAGAATGTGAACACACCACAGACAACATTATATTATTTATCTTTCACCCCTAGTTTCAGCACAGTACCCAGCTCCCAGGAGAGGGGCTCAGTACATGTTTCCTGATTGAAAAACACTGAACCAATTATTGCGGTAGCCCAGACAGCAACAGTCAGTCAATTTTTGGTTCTGTGTAGTTAATGGAAACACAGGTCATCTGCCGGATTTATCCTGGGGTGTTGCGACTGGGTCTTCTTCATGTGATGACTCATGGTTCATTGTTGGAGGTCTGCAGAAACTACATGATGTCTTGGGCGTTTCTGGGGATTCTGTTGGGCTCTAGTATAGAAAAATTAGATCTGAAACTCAGCTAATAGTGCATCCCTGATTACAATACATTTAACAGATATAAGAAGAGGGCCTCTTAACTTCAAAATTTCTGCCCTTGGGTGGCTGAGAGCATCCTTCTTTACAGCCATGCATCTTGGAAAGCCAGAGCAAGTCCTAATGTCCCTCAGATCTCCCAGGGATCCCGCGTGTGCTCACACACGGAGATTTCCAACCAGAGGCTTAGAAAATGGGCAGCCCTCCCACTTCATATCTTCAAATATCAGAAGACTCCTTTTCAGAATTAAAAAAAACATACAAATACCTTCACATCCATGTCTCTATCTAGAAAGATATCTAGGAAACTTCGCAAGCAGGACAGAAGGAAAACCTCTAAAGAAGAGCAATCTCAAATCATTTTATCCAGTGTGGAATGCTGGAAGACGGCAGCTGGAAACATAGGCTGTTTACAAAGCTAAGTATGATGGGCAACTTTCACAGCAAAGAGAGAGAAAAAACAAAAAGTGTATATATATATGTAGAGACAGAGACAGAGAGATAGAGAGAGACAGAGACAGAGAGAAGCACATATCACACATCTGCCCCAAGGCTGGCTACCTCGCATACTCTCTGAGCCACGAGGTAAGTGCTTGTCTTGGTTCGTAAGTGCTTGTCTTGGTTCGTCCGGGCTGCCATAAAAAACTACCACACACCGGGGGCTTAAACAACAGACATTGACTCCCACAGTTCTGGAGGCTAGAAGTCCGAGATCTAGGCACCAGCACAGCTGGGCTCTGGCGAGAACACTCTTCTAGTCGCAGATTTCTGGCGGTGTCCTCACACGGCAGAGAGAGAGAGGGCTCCTCTCCTGCCTCTTCTCAGAAGGGCACTAATCCCACCTGAGGGCTCCACCTTCATGACCTCGTCACGTCCCAAAGGCCCCACCTCTTTAAGGGTTAGGATTTAACATATGAATTTGGGAGGCCAACACTCAGACCATAGCAGTGTTGTTACTGTATCACCCCCTGCTCCAGGCTGAATGTTTCTTTGCCCCTGAAATTCATACAGGCCATCAATCACCCTAGCCTCCTGCCTTTAAGGCAAAGAGACGCCTAGCCTGGAAAGCCCTAATGCTCACCCCACATGGAAGCACAGAGCTACAGTAAAGCTTCTTCCATCTCTTCTACTGGGTCCAGGACTTCTCCCCGACTCCGTGCCCCCTCCAACCCAGGGGGCTTACGGTGAGTGGAATAGGCCACTCCTGTCATATTTACCCCCACAACATCTCTTGCAAATAAGGTAACGTCTGAGACCGTCTCCACCTGATGGAGAATGCAACCTTGTGTACGTAGGGGGAATCAGGAGAGGGCAGGAACACTGTTTCTTTCCCCCTTTTCACCTGCCCTGTATTTTGTGCATTCTGCTCTTCAGAAGCCTGCTCCAATGTTTTCCCCGGCCATAGAGAATTACCACGTACAATGATTTTTTTTTTTTAACTTGGAGCAACTGAGAATATCAGAGACAGGTAAAATGGGAATTTCCCCATTAGCACCAGATGTTCCACCAAAGGATATTACAGTGCAACCAGCGAGACATGTTCTGCTGATAGGAGTTTCAAGCCCAATTTCATGAACTCTGACCCTTTTCCACATTAGAGAACGCAGATAGATAAACATAAGGCTAGACAGATTGATAAACAGTCAGAAAGATAAAACCAACTTTTGATTATCTGCATTAATGGAAAGACAGCACAGATAAGTCAAAATCAGAAAGCATCCAAATCTCATTTTAAGATTTCGAGTTATTTGTCTTGACTTTCCTTCCGTAAACCCTTTTCAGGCATAGTTTGGGGGGGTGGGGAGGAAGGGAGGAAAGGAGAGGGAAGACGGAAGGAGGTGCCCATGAGCCATGGTTTGCATACCTGCAGAGATAACGTATTAACACCACCCCGCACCCCCTGTTTCCTGATCCCCAAAGCTAAGCCCTTTAAACTGCCGTGGATGAGAGATTGTGCATCTTCCTTCCCCTTCCACACAAACTCCAAAACCTGCTCTCCTGAGACTTTCCCCATGCCCAGCTGCCCATGCCTTTACCACACTTACAAAGCCCAGCTGTAGATGCGAGGGCGTGCACTGTACCCCGCCTAGGCCCCCGGTGGAAGGGGCTGCCCCACAGCTGTAGCGGGTAGGGAAGACAGGGAACCAGGTCAGGACACGAGTCCAGTCCTCTCAATTCCAAGCAGCTGTACATGTTCTGTAAACCACTGGGCCTCCCTGAGTTCGATTCCTTTTTGCAAAAGGGGATTGATAATGCTGAGTTGCCAGTGTGCACTGAGAGGTTGGGGATCCTGGCCCGGGCTTTGAAGAGAGGCCCGTGTGGTTTGGAGTCACAGTCTGTACCACCGTCTACAAGACATGGAAGCTTGGGAACTTGCATAACCTCTCTGAGCCTCACTTTCCCCTTTTGAATGTCCCCCACCTTACATCATTGCCACGGAAACAAAAGACATAAAATACAAGAGAATTTAAGAGTTCATTAAACGGCAGTTGTTATTATTATTTTATCAGCATCTCCACTACTATCATGATGATGATGATTAAAACTCAAATAGTTGACATGTAGAGAAGAAATAACACACCAAGCCCAACTCCTGAACCCTCACAGGTGTTCACTGAGTGATAGTTGTCATGCTGCTATTATGACCGTCTGTCAGCCCCTCCCCAGGGAGCCCTTCCCTGCTGCCTGGGAGCTAAGATTTCCTTTATAGAATGATACCATTCTCTTCCAGTTCACCTTCCTTTCCAGGACACAGAGCCAAATGGAGAGAGGTAGCAATTGCTTCCTGACTCGGCCAGGGCCCAGGGCAGGACAGCCTGGATCCTGGAAGGCCCACCTTCACGGGCTGAATGAGCTGGGGAGACATGGCCCACAGCACTGGACACTGCCGAAATGTCCATCCCGGCTGTAAGTTGTTCTGAAAGGAGATGCCCGCCACTAGCATTGATGCATGAGGGTTTGTCTGTGATGCCTTCCCTCTCTTTGCATTCTTCTTCTTTTGTTCTCCACGCTTTCTCTTGTGACCTGGAGCCCTTGAGCCGCGCGCAGGGCCTTTGGCTCCCAGACATCTTTCAATCTTGCCTCTAGCTGCTCTCTATTGCCCCTACCCTCTCAGTGCCCCTCCCAACTCCTAACCCCTCTCCCATTACTTTGCTCTCTCATGCTCTGTGGACCTTCTCTTTTCTTCTCTCCTCAAGGGTGTCGTTGTTGGAAAACATGGGAGGCCAAGATTCAAACATGGCAGGAGATGAAGAATGACCTTTCTGGTGGCTGAAACAGCTCGGTGCAATGCCTGGGAAAACCATAACTCGGCCCTCTGCCGTTCCCCACCCAGCCAGAAGGGACCTCACTGCAGAATGCAATTACAGTAGCAACAACAATCACAAGGAATAATAAAAAGACAATGGTTTTTAGACACTATGTCCCAGGCACTATCCGAAGCACCTGACGTGAATTATTTTCTTTGATCCCCATAAGGTAGAGGCTGAACTGGGAGACCCCAGGACTGGGGAACTGTACTGGGTGCTAATCGGTGCTTGGTACTTTAGAGGGGCTAATGAACAAGACAGGCTCTGTAGCAGGACCTAGCTCTGCTCTCCTACGGGCACAAGAGGAAAGTGGCAACAAGCTCCGTCTGGGCATCAGCAGGCCAGGACACCAGTCCTGGAGATTCTGGGCAAGTCATTTGCTCTCATGACTAAAGTGAAACTGGGCTAGACAATCTTTAACTTTTTTTAAGGCTTCTAGGTCTTTAGGGACTTATGCTTTTATATCAAGAGACCTTCACCTAATTAGGTGTCAATATCTGCCCTTGAAGTAGGAACAAATCAACTGTCAGCAAACGTTTGCTTCACGCCTCCGGTCCAACCTGATAAACAGGTTGAGTGTGTTAGACACCAGTGCTGCTCACTGATATGTCCAGTCCTCCCCCTTCTAGGAAGGTAGGATTGTGTTCCCTCTGAAGTGAGACACGGTCACGTGACACACTGTGGCCCAGGAAATAAGAGCAGAAGTAGCTTGTGTTGCTTCTAGACAGAGGCCTTTAAAAGCTAATACATGATTCACCATTTTTCCCTTCCCCTTGCCCTCATGTAGGTGATTCCTGAGCCACTGCCCACCAGAAAGAGACATACACATGATCAAGAACATACTCCTCTGAGAGTTGAGGGTGGAGGGGTCCTTTGTTACAAAGCATAATTTGGACTATCCTGATACCCTGAGCATCTTCCTAGTGTCACGCACAGTTCTAGGCTCAGGACACGCAGCCATTAACAAAGCAGCTGGTTAGGGCAGCCACTGTTGAAAAGAAGTCCCTGAGCGTAAGGCCTGCCTGCCAAGAAAACTCACAGCAGCACGAGTTCTTTCAGGAAGACAGCAGAAAGTCTACAGCAGATAGGAAGGGGCATCCCAAGACAAATGGCTGTGCAGTAAGGCAGTCAGGATGAGTCAGCACCCACATGTGGCCACAGAGGACAATCTGGTGTCCTCTCAACGTCACCCTGCACAGCCAACATACTGTCCACGGAAGGGGCTGCCAATGTGTGTGCACCCCACATGCATCCGCCAGTCTTGTCTACAACAAGGACAATACTGACCCAGAGCAGGCAGGAGGGGAGGGGCCCTGTGAGATTCGACTCTTACGTGCGGTCCCAGAGGCATTTCTCCAAATGGATGATCTGCTACACACAGGACAGACCGGGACCTTACCGCATATTTGCTTCCAATGGAACTGGCTACCTGTGCAAAGCATTCACCCAACCATTCTTCATGTTTGTAGGAAAGCTTTCACACTGCACAGCTATTTGGCTTATCAAGCCTGCAATTCTGAGTCTGGGCCAAGACGTGGGGAAGAGTGGATGCCAAAGAGAACACCAAGGAAACCTAGCAGTGAGCAGAGAGACCACAGTTGCCAGTGACCCCACACCCGCCGTATTCTCTTCAAAGTCAGTTAATCCTAGATCCCACCCATTCTTGTATTCAGTAAACATATTTGAAATGTCTAGGAATCTCTTACTCTCTAATCACACACTTGGCACATCCTGCTATTGATAAGGCAGCAGCTAAACAACTAGCATCTTGCATTCTGAAATGAAAATTTTAAAATGCACAGTCCTTTTTAATTCTATTTCTAATTACTGCACTATACACAACCCAGAATGATGGAGAATTGATAAAATATGCAAATGAGTCAACAATTCATAGAATACATTAAAATTTCCATTTAAACTGTTGGTTAAGCTGTACACATTTGTAAATGTAAACATTAACCCTCAGGAAAAATATTTTTTAAACTACAGCATAATGGAAACTCCACAATAATATGTAACAGAACAGGGGTCATTACACAGAAGGGTACCCTATTGTTATAAATTAAAAAAGGAACATTTCCACTGAGTTGTTGCTTCCTCTGAGCTACTCTCAGGTACTTCCTCTGGGTCTCCGTAAAGCCATTTTTCATTCTCTCCTCTAGAGTCAGCAGTGGTGCATGCATCCATCTCCTTAGCCAGGAGGCTGTGCACCAAGCACAAGAACCCAACCTCACTCACCTGTGCATCCCTCATACAACCCAGCTTCACACACAGGTGCTTGCTGAGGTCAGCTGAATTGACTGGAATTGAACAATGTGGAAATGAACTGAATCGACTTGAATGGAGTTAATCCACACGCGGCGCTGTGATGTCTGTGGATTTCCATTTCAGAAGCTAAGGAAGTACATCCACATTTCCTCCTCTTCTGCCTATACACAGACGAAGTGCCTCAGGCCAACCAACACACCAGCAGGCTTGAATGGATTAGGTTTTAAGGGCTGGACTCATCCACAAACTAAGTAAACAAGGCTGCCCATCGACACCATCTTCCCACCTAGGAAGGTGTCTCAGCCCACACCTGGATGGAAAGAAGGTCACCTAGACCTGTTAGCTCAGCTCCCTCCCAGAACGCCTTCACCCAGCTCCTCTTCACATGGGATGCTCTCTGCTAACCAGAAGCCAAATGATGGTGGATACTGAATCTTCGAAAAAGCTGCCATTACCCATTATTTTCATCAGTTTCCCCCAAGAATCATGCTAGAGTTTATGTCAGGAAAAAGTTGACTTTCATGAAAAGTATACTGTGGTGTTTTTTATCTGGCAATGAAAAACACAAAACCTGTCGATTCCTTTTACCCAATTTCGCCCATCCTGCTAGGATGCTTGGATCTAAATAACGATCAAGAGTAGTAATCCTCTGATCACCAGTTCTTGGTGAGTTATTGCCACTTCTCTTCTATTTGGTTCCTTATTTCTCTTTTTTTACTATATTCTCTATTGGCATTCATCGGAAATAGCTTCAAGTTATTTTTGAAAGTATGAAGGCAATAAATAACTAATAAAATAGAACAAATATCCCAATTATATTAAAACTGCTGAGCAAGAAAGCTGTGCTATATAACCAAATGTTATCGTAAATTCCATAGTTCCTTCCTATCCTGTCAAAACACATAAACTAAACATATCTAACAAATTACATTTGGAAAATAGGATTATAACAACGTTGAGAAAAGACAAATGATTTGGCAGACAGCATCAGTGATTTTCCCAAAGGCCAATGAATTAATAATCTATAAATAGAAACCACATTCCCATGCTTCATCAGGTTCTCTAATCACTTCTTCAAGAGACTGATCAATTAATAAGGGGGAGGGAGGAGGGAGAAGGAAGGAAGGAAATTCTCATTATTTGAGTACACTTTGTGTACCAAGTGATTGTATAGACAGTATTCCACATACAGTAACTCTATGGAGTAGGTATCATTATTCTTATTTTGTAGATGAGACTCATTTTACTAAAGCTCAGAAATAAGTGACTTGGCCAATATCACAAAACTGTAAGAAGTCGTAAGTGTTCCGTCCAACTGCAAATCCTAAGTTTTTCCCTCCAAAAGGTGCTATGGTGCCTATTAATAACTCCATAATACTGTCAAATGCTCTGGGTGCTTCACATTATTATAACATCCCATTCTTCCACTAACTGTGGGTAGTAGTTAAAATAGGAATCTGCCCATTTTGGAAGTGAAGAAATTGAGGTCAAGAGGTTTGAGTGCCTAGTGTGGGTCCACCCTGATACTGCAGAGCAGAACTAGATGGTAGGTTCTGTACCCCAGGGCTACAATCTCATCACTCAGGTTCCCTTGTACCCGTCCCGTAGAGAAACAAGAACTTGTGCCCCCAAGGCCCCCCTTCTGCTACCCATTCCAGGAAAAGATGGGGTCAAATGTGGCTGCTGGGAGGTTACCCTACCAAGAGAGTTCTTCCATGACACCTCTTTGTCCACTCTGGACTTAGCCAAATATTACATTTTAAAGGTTTGAATAAGTCCTTAGAGATAAGTGCAGAAATGTGTCCGCTCCCTCAGATGCAATTCCAATGCTTCCAGCCTGTGCACCAAGCTCCTACGGTAAAAAATTACCTTCCTCCTGACCATTTAATGACAGCAGAGTTGAGAAAATACAAAAACTCCTGGAAAGAGGAGGTTAAGTGAATGTCTGATGGCCTTCAAGAAGCAATTAAGACTCAAGCAGATAGTTCAAGTTGACGCTGAACCTGCGTATCCCCAAGTCCCTGACATCCCAGCGCTGCCCCCACGTCAGTACAGAATGACATATTTCCAATGACAACAATGATAAATATTCAGCAGCGTAAACACCATTGGCATTTACCGAATCAATATTAATGGAGACCCTCAGGCAATCAACACTCAGAGGGAAAACCTTCATCCATGCAGCTTCTGCTACAAATGGTAGCACCCCCTCCCAACTTCCAGCGAATCCAGATGTTCGTGAACTCTCTTCCTCGACACAAGCTAAGCCTTTAAAAGTGTATGCGTAGGATTTCCTTCTTTTCACAAATATTAATTCCATAGATAACCACTCTCAACCTCCCTGACGCAAACACCCCTGGCCCGCCACTCATAGAAGGCTTCAGTTAATGAGAGCAAGCAGAGCAGCCCACTATTTTTTTCTCTTTGAACTTCCATGTTTGACTGAGCCCCACCAGGCAGTTCTAAGACCATAACAAACATCCCTGTGAGTAGCCGAGTGGCTGAAAGCAGACGAGTCAGAAGATGGCAGGAGTTCACCAGGTTTGCTATTTAACTAGCTGAGTGATTTGCAGAAGCCATTGACCCGCTCTTTGTGCCCCGCTTTCTCACCTGTAAATTAGGGATCACTCAGAGGACCTCATGGGGCTGTAGCGAGGATTAAATGAAACTGTGGAAATAAAACACTAGACACGGGCCCTGCACAGAGAAAGGATTCTGTTAATGGTTCCTATCATTATTAATCCGTCTGGAAAGCATTTGATTCAGCAAACATGAGTGGTGATATTTTTCTCCTTACTTAAAGTCGAGGATGCGGTGTGGACAAGCATGAGTCTTACAGAGGGTGGGGAGGAAGGAGGCGGGGACATAGTGACCAGGACTTGCCCCCGTGGGCTTTTTGTTTTCTGCAGGTCCTTCTCATTCACATTGTTGGTCTTAAACTTGGGGAATTTTGAGAAAAACCTCCCACTTACAAGGTTTTGTGGCTCCCCATGGAATGTTGGACAAAGAATTAAAAAAGCATTAAGAGAGGAGTTGGATTAGATAAATCCTAGGCTTCTTCTGGTCTTAAAATTGTCATTTTCTAGGTTCTCTGTTGCATCAGTGAAATCCGCAAAGATAATAAGGATAAGTCAGTCAATTCTGTGCCTTTCACAGCAAGGTTTTGACTTAGGACTTCCAGCTAATTGGACCAACCCACACTAGGCTGCATTATAAAGCCCTGGGGAACTATGTTAGACTCCTTTCAGGGAGGAGCAAAGGGAATTGGATGTTTCTTGGACCATCCATCCAATCAACCCGGACTTGAACAGAGGGACCCAGGAAACAAAGGAAACTTAAGAAATTTTGTGTTTGACCTTGGTACTTCCCCGCAACTGTGGAAGTAGGATTGGAAGGCCTGCCCAAGGGCAAGGGACACTGAGGATCAGAGATGTTAAGGAACATCTCCAAGGTCACACAGATACAAATGGTGGTGGCAACAGTGGAATCCAAATCTATTTCTTTACTGCCCCAGAGAGTAGGATGACCCAAGTTTCCAGGGACCTCACTGAGACAATGACAGGGATCCGCTGAGCCTGACAAGATGAGAATTTATTCCAAGTGCCAGCAATAGTTTCATACGAAAGCTATACATAAAACCTCACAGTCTTATATGAACTAATGTTCCTGTTTCCAAGATGAATTGCAAGATAAAAACTCTTGTTTGTGTTAGCAAAGAAAACTTCTTCAAGGGGATAAAAGAAGAAAAAGAAAACACATCAGTTCTGGATCTAAATTGCAGTAAGGAGAAAATATCCTGAATTGAATCACTTAGGAATCACTCTTTCCCAAGAGAAAACAGGTTACTTACAAGAAACAAGCTTGAAATCTCTGCACCTGGAGCAGCTTCCAGAGGCTTTTGTCCTGGGCAAGGGGGTTGGGGGGAAGCGCTGATACTCAGTTGGTGGATAAACAGTGACATCCAGTGGCCAATGAAATTAACCAACTGTGTTCTTTCAGTTCAACTATCTACACAGAAAAAAAATTTTAATAGTATGTATTTTGTTATTCAACAGACTCTTACTGAATAACTGGAACGCGTAGATGTTATGCATAGACACCCCTCAAGCCTACAGAGATTTCCCGCACCAAAACCAACCCCTAAAAAAGAAACAGAACAACACCTGGAGCTTCAGATCCTCTTCTGCATGCTCAAGGTGCCCTAGCCAGAGGGTTCGGAGAACTGCAAGGGAAATAAAAGGCTCTGCCTGGGTTTACAACCAAACCAAGGCCCCACGGGACTGGCTGAGTGAGAACCTCAAAGGCCTCCCCTCTGCACGTTGATTCAAATAGCAGCTATTTGCACACACCAAGTAGTAATCTTCTGTGCACAGGAAAGTTGGTTCTCCCGGCTTCCCTTGACTAGTCTTCTCCATAACCTGGCCAAGACACGTTGTCTTCCACTTTCCTGGTGGGTAAATTGTAGCTTTCATATTTCCTTTATAGCTGGACTTGGGCAAATAAAAGAAACACTGAAAGAAGGAGCAGAAAGACTTGGTTTTCCACCACGGGCTGTAACCTTGGCAAGGTTAATCTGCAGGCAAGTTGCTGACCTCACGAGGCTGTGACTTGATTATAAAACGAGGCATTTTACTCACCTCACAGGCTGTGAAGATTCTGTTCTTTTAGAGTTATGGAGCAACCTCTGTGAACCTAGCCCCATGCCCGCCCGACTTCGAGCTTTGTGCCCAGTCATCACTCAATAAACGATACCTGTCTTCCCCTCCTCTGCTCCCCAGTTTACTGTCTCCAGAGTCAGGAGGTCAAACCAGATCCCCTTTAATTCTCCTTCCAATTCGACCAGTCACACTTCTGCAGAACTCCCTCCCTTTCTGCGGCAGCTCACGAGCAGGAGCTGAGGCCGTCACCACCAAGTGGTTTCCGTATTTACCATTACATTAGAGAACCTGTATTTCAATTGTATAGATATAAATTATGCCTGTGACAAAGATATTAAATCACAGGGTACTGTGGCTCCTAGACTTTATTTATGAATTTGGTCTTACACAGAACTTCATTATTTTCATTTTAGACTAGATTCCTTCAAATCTTAAGGAATGCCTGGTTCAAGACTATAGTACCAAAGTACCTACGAGTATTCTAAAATTAGAGTCTTTATTTCACTCAAAACAGTAACGAACTCAAAAAAAATGGTTGCTGTTTTCTCTGATTTAATTAACCAGTAGTTTGACGGGACTCCCTTTTCAGAATGGGTTTACAGCATTTGCAACACTGTGGGTCAGATCCCCTCACCAAACTGAGCTCCTCTCCCAAAACAAACAAGTGATTTGCATATTCAGATTAAGAAGTAAAAAGCACACAGAAGACGTAATATGTGTGATATTTAATTGTGAGATGCCCTCACTGCTAAGTAATAAAAAATTATTAAAAACTCCATCTTAAAAAAGATAAGTAATAAATGATCAGAGTTCAGACCTCACAGTTGTTGGATTTCAACAACATCTTTTAATTAAATCTGGAATATGGCCACACTAGAAGCAGTTAATATTTTCAAATAAAGCAATTCTTTGTCTAAGATGAAAAGCATTAAAGATTCATGTTATGTATTAGACATACTACAATAAGAAAATCAACTGAGGTCTTTGCATATTCAATAATAAGTTTCAAAGAAAGGGATTCTCTGTTGGCCAGTCAACCAGAAATCGGGTGCATTAGAATACACCATACTCTAAGCATTTTAGGGAATCAGGGTCTTTCTACCTTATGTTTTTCTTTGTGAGCCCACAAAAACTATAGTTAGAGAATATCCTTGAAGCTATGATATTTATCTTCTGAAGCAAAAAATACTATAAAGGGAGTCTATGAATTTAACTTTTTAATATGATTCAGAGCAAACACTGCGTGAGCAGCCTTGGGCTTAGTATTCCAAAAACAAAGAAACAATAGCACCTTATGTTTGTACAACATCTACAATTCAGAAAGTTCTTTCCCACCGTTTGTCCCAAGTTATTCCCGAAACCTAGGAAGTAGACAGGGAGGTATTATTAGCTGCATTTTTCAGATGAGAAAACAGAGGCTCAAAGAGTCCTAAGACTGAGTAGGGAAACTGCACTGTTCTCTAGGATCTGACCAACACAGTCACTAAGTACTTCAACTATTTCACATTTAAAAAATGGGAAAGCACCGGCAGATAACACATGCTAAGGGCTAAAGGTGTTAGACTGGCCAGCTCTGCCCTGAGGGTAGATAGTCCTGCCGGGCTGTTGGGTTCGGCCAGGTGAGCTTCCTTGTGGCTCATAGGGATAACGCTTGAGCAGGGAAAGCAGGAATCTGACTGATGTGTTTGTGGTTGAGCCTGGAAGGTAAGAAAGATGTGGAGAAACAGAGAAGGAGACAAGGACACTTTACAATGGAAGTGAAAATGCGGGCGGGCTCCAGGGGCCAGTTTCCGTGTGACGTTGGGTATGCGGCTGGACGTGGGGGGTTACACAGGACTGAGCAAAGAGCCTAAGCTTTACAGGAACTCACGGTAACAGACAGCCCCCTGGCTGGCATGATCAGAAGTCCAAGGAGTCAGAGCAACAACATGCCCCAAACTCAGGCACGCCTTCCGAGATCAAGATGCAAGTGAGCGTTCAGGGTGGAGAAAAGCTGACAGCCTTTCATTAGGTTGTTGAGCTACAGCGCTCTCCTTAAGGTTCTGTCGAATTTCTCTCTCTCGTTTCCTCATTTCAGGCTTTGCATTCATTTCAACCTGCTCAAGACATAAAGCACTAGAGAACTGAAAAATTCTTGGAGGTTTCCTTTCAAGTTTCATGCCAAGGCTTCCAGCTAGCTTTTCCATGTTTAATCACAAGCACTCGGTTGCCTGCTTTCAAAGAACTTAGCGCCGAGCGCCCTGCCCACCAGCTGTAGCTGCAGCCCTTCAAAGCGCAGGGCGGGTTGACCCCAGCCAATCAGTCAGAGCCCAGAAATTCAGGGTGCTCCGCCGGCGAGGACAGAATGCTGAGTAAATGCTCACTGTCACCTGTAGCTGAATACAACCTCGGGATAGGTACTGCGGTCATTATCCGTGATACATGAAAAGCAAAAGAAGAATCTTTTTTCACTCTCTCCTTACTGTCTTCTAATCTAATTGACAAAAAGCCCACAGAAGTGCAGTAAAAATTCCTCTTTAGTCAATAGGTGAAAATATATTTTTTTATGTGAGAATTATCAAAAGGTACACAAGGAAATGAAGGGGAATAAGTGGGAGTAACCTCAGTTTAAGAAAACACTCACACACTGCATGTAGAAAAGGCAGCAGAGGCAGACGAGGGGAGATGGAACAGATGGGCGAGATCATCAGATTTCACTTTTCAGGAAGGAAATTCATTAGTATAGTAAGTTAGCTTTTTAATTATGAATAGGGTCATTTAATTCACCAAATTTACCACCATTTTCCTGAATAGTATATATTCCTGAACCGACTATATCAGTGAGTCATTTCTGGTACTTTGGCAAAGAGCTCTACAAATGACCTCTCACACAGATGGGCACCTGCTTGGGACAGCCCCCTGGACCCCGGTATAAAGACTGGCCTGCTAATGTCAGAGACACAAGCTTCAGTGGACATGCACAGCTCTTTGACATGACATTTCAAAATGGTTCACGCTAAAATTTTTGAAATTATCGTGAATTATTGTCCTGAGAATTAAGAAGTAAATGAATTTTCTATATTCTCAAAATAAACCCAGGGAGTCAAGAAATCTTGCCCAACTCTAGAACGGAATTAGGACATTAAAGAGGGAAACCCTGTGATGGTTTTCTGAATATCCAGTGATAATGTGGCTCCATAGTTTCATGAGGAAGACAAATGTTTTCTGTAAATGCAGCTGCCATCTGGTTAGAACATAAGTCCTAGTGGATGAGTCTGAGTTTCCTAATACATAGAATGTATTAGAATTAAGTAGACCTCTTGTAGACTTCCTGGAGACAGCCCTAGCACCTATATGTTGATGAGAAAGAAACTGCAGTTCCAAACAACAAAATACTCACAACCAAATCACATTTTTTGATACAGGAACAGCGAATTTTCTTTCACGTGCTTGTTTGTCATGGATAATGCCACATGATGAACTGACACCTTAAAAAACATTTTAAAATTTAAAAAAGCAGCAATACTGACATCCAGATATTTAAATAAATCTGTGCTTTCAACCCAACTAGCTCATTTGGGGAGGTTAATAAATTCACAGATGGGGAAGTTTACATTGTGTATGAATGTGAATAAGGGGCAAAGTGGGGTTCAGAAAGAAGGAAAATGGGACAAATATTTTATAATTTTGCAAGCTAAAAGAACTTTTTTTTTGCTGTAGTAACAAGCATAGCCATGAGTTCTACATAGGTCCTAACCCCATGCTCACAAGAGAGGTAGAGAGGAAGTGATAACTTTTTAATATAGTCATATTACATTGATAATTATTATTACATATTTCATTTTTAGACTCTTGCACAAAGTCAATGAGAGGAAATAATATAGAAAGGAACATAAAAGATGCTGATAGACGGGGATTTTAAAGCTATGCCCACCCACAAGGGCAAATAGTCCACGAAAAACTCAGAGTGACTTGCAGTGGGGAAATATACTGGACTAGGATGGAAACTGGTTGCCGCCAGCCTTGCCACTAAGATGGCCCAGTCACTTCCTGACCGAGGCTTCAGGTGCCTGTTCTATAAAATTGGACCAGATGCTCTGAAAGTTCCCTTCCAGCTCCAAACACGCAATGCTTCTACAGAGACTGAATGCCCCACCACGCTGGGGCTGATGCTGGTGCACACAGATGCACGTTCTCACTTGCCTGCATCATCACATTAATCTCCATCTGATTATCAAGTGGCAAACTGGACCAGTGCCAAATGGCAGCTTCTTACAAACTCTCTTAGAGCCAATTCCCCTGTGGAGAAGCACGGGGAGGCTTCTGAGCGGCTCCATCCTCCTCTCTAAGTGAAACACTGCAAAGCCAGTCCAGTCTGTGGTCCCAGTGACATCTCCTACCAGACAGAGCGGAGGTGGCTGCGGCCTGGGGTTACTGAAACCGAGGTCGAGGGTCAGGGCCCACACGGGCTAATCCACCTTCTACAGAGAAAGGAGAAACTGTCTCTCTTCCTCACCAGAGTGCCCATTAAGCCCAAGAAGCCGTTTCCAAAGTCCTTGAAGTGTAACAAAGGGCCGAGGCCGGAGTGTGGACAAGTCAGTATGTCCCCTCACAGCTGCCAGGACAGCCACCTGAGCCTCACAGGACGGCACAGCCCCTGACCTCCCGGTTCCAGTCACGGGGCACACCTGCCTTCTGGGGAATCCCCCCGAGCAAGGATATTGCACTGCTGTTGACACAGGCAGGAAAAATATGTTCATGCATTTCTCACTGTAAATTTTCGAGTGGCCTAATCAAAGTTTGCTAGCATTTTCCAGCCTGTAGGAAAGAGGTCGTGCTCAGTCCCCTAGGGGCCCAGCCTACACGTTGGGCAGAAACCTTCTTCTGGCATCCCACTGGCCAGAACTTAGGCCGTGGGCATACCTGCTTCCAAGGGAAGCCGGAAAGGTGGTCTTTAGCTGGCACGTGGTTTCCCCGATGAAACTTGGGATTATTCCAGCTGTAGGAGGGGACATCCAGCAGTGTCAGCTACACACCCTCTGTGGATATCAACAGCTTCCCCGGAACTGTGACTCTGTGAAAGCCGGGGTCTCGCTCATCTTCCCATCAGCCCCAGGGTCTTACCACAGCATGGACTAACATTATAATCTCCCTGAACTGAATTAACGCTATAATCTAGTTTGTTTTGCTTGAGAGATATAACACTTATGATACAACAATAATGGCCATCCCCTATTGAACAATTACTTGGCAGCCTGGGGGTCCACTAGAATACCCTAATCCTCACACTCACCCCAGAGGCCTCTCATCATCCCATCTCACAGGTGCCTCCGTCAAAAGGAGCCAGGCCTTTCTGATGGCCAGGCCCCTGCTCTGACATATCTGGGCCATCTGGGGCAGGACAGTGTCATCCTGGAGCTGCGCTCCCTCCCCTCTATCCAGGGAAAATTAAACCCTCCAGAGACGATGCCCAGAAACATTGCCTCCTCCACGAAGGAAGCTCACGCAGTCAGGCAGCCGCTTGTTTTATCGCATAGAAATCCTATTTCCAGACACTTCAGTTAGGCCCACCCCATGGCTCATCTGCAAGAGCTCTACATGTGTAGATCCTTTTACGGGTGGGCTATAAGTGACAGAGAGGAAAGAGCTGGAAATAAACAACGACGTAAATCTGATTTCAGTACACACCTGTGCTCGGACCTCATAGTTTGCTTAATGTCAGCCTCTATCTTGGTGCCTAGTTTGTAACCATCACTAATAGATGGCTTACCAGCCATCATGGAGCAGGCGCTTCCTCCCTCCAGCTCCTACCACCACAGTATTACCAGGGACTTTGAGTTCAAACTCCAGCAATACAGATCGCACCCTGGAAAAAGCATTCCCCGTGGTGAATGGAAATCTTGCCTGAATGCTTACAACTAGAAAATGCAAACAAGCAATTTAGAGACAGTCACCAATTACTGAACAGCTCATCCCCAGTCCATAGGCTCACACATTGGCGAAGCAAATCTCATAGCATTGCTCTGTCTCTTAAATCACAGTGGGCCATTTGCAGCAGGGATGACTGCCCAGCCCTAGAATTCCCATTCTCTGTCCAGGCGTGGGTACAAGGCCACCAGGACCGTCTGGATTTCCTAAGCAATCAAGAGAATCAGAATCGCTGCAATTGTTTACATGCACTTTGAGTTGTGGAAGGTGAGGGAGAGATTAGAATGGGAGTTCCAAAGGGCAGGAGGCTTTACGTATTCTGTTCCAAGTGCCTAGAACAGTGTCTGATGCATAATAATTGCTCAACAAAACTTGTTAAATAAATGTTAGCTCCTAAGGATCGCTAAAGTCACTAAATATCTTAATTTGTCTTCAGGACCCTTCTGTTTTCCTTCAAGTGGCTTCCCGTCTCTGCCGAATCCCCACCAGCCTGGGCTACCCTGCCACCACCCCCCTGCTACTCCAGTGTGCACACTCAATGGACAGTACAGCCCTGCAGATCACCCTCTGGTCAGGATCGTCCCAGATCCTTCCCCCTAGAAATAACGAAAATAATTGCCAAACAATTTATAGTTTGCACATCTCTTTATATGTTACTTTTGAGATACATTTGTCTAAGAAACAGGGAGCACTGAGGCACAGTAGAGAAGGCATGACCTTTGGATGTAGAGATACCAGATACCAAATCCTAGTTCGGTCACTAAGAACTGTGTGGCCTCGGGAAGATGTATTGGGATAGATTTGAGACTCGGTTTTCCCGTGTCAAGCGAGCTGGTACCCTCCTCTCAGAGTTATGATAAAGACTAGACCCAGCGTGTGCAAAAACCAAGCGGTAAGTGGCAATGAGAGCTCAGACGGTAGAGAAGCTTCCCATCGCCATTATCAACAGCCTCGTCAACAGCGGCACTGGCGGGAGAACCGTTGGACGAGGTCTGTCACCTGCTTCTTTTCTTCTGCCCTCTCCTGTCAAGCACATTGTCATCCCAGTGGGCAGGCGACGGGGCAGGACAAGGAAGAGCCTGGAAGTCTCTCTGCCTTGTTCCCCAAACAGCTGCAGACGTAGACAGAGGGTCTGAAGGAAGCACTGTTTCCCCCAGACTGACAAGGTCTCCTTGGCCGGGGGCAGTGTGAGGGGCTGTGGGTTCTGGGCTCAGAAAGGACTCGTCCCCGACCCACGGCTGTGGTGGGAAGTGGCAGCCCAGAGAGCGGGTTAGAGGGGTGTCTCCCGTCAGGGAACAATGACCAAATCGATACCATAGATGTGCTTTGTTTGTTCCCAGTGATTTTATTTCCAAATTTAAACAGTTGCCAATATATAAAACCAGAGATGTTTATAAACATCTGAATTTCTGGCTTCTTTTGGACAGCAGCGAGATCTGGCAGCACAGAGCCCACAGTCCCTCATCAGCTGGTGCTGTGTAGTGTCCAGCCCCACGGAAGGAGCTCATCACAGCCCTGGTGTCTTGTGGCCAACTTGCCTTCCTTCTCTGGGGCCTGACCCTGCAGTCATTTGTGTTGGGAATGCCCAATCCAGGGAGAAGGAACCCTAGTTGGACTGACAAAGAGTCCCGCGTTCCAGGAGGGCTAGAGTAGGACCAAGCACAGCTGGACATCAGACAGGAGTGTCTGCAGGTGACTGCATGGACCAATGACCAGGGAGCATCTGAGCCCCAAACTCAGCCCTAGGTAGCACCCCAGGGCTCTGGAAAAATAAAAATAAAAATTCTGCAGAGGGAAAGGAAAGCCCTGGATAGGCCAAGTTTAGTCTTCTCTACTAAGCCAGCAGAATGTGGTTCTGAGAAGAAACAGAGTTATGAGCGAAAAGGTATGTGTTTGCATATCTGAATTTGAAGGCTGATATTTATCATATTACAGTTAATAATATTATTTAATATACAACATTACTTAATTATAACTTGCCTGTGACATGACCCATTTTTTCAGGGCCCTGCTAAGTGATTGGCTAATCTGAGGAACTAATTTTTAAAAAGCACAAGGTACTTAATATCTCAGCCTCCCTAACAGAATGCTCAACTATTGCATTGCCAGGTCCAAGTGCAAAGATAAGGCCTGAGAGCCTCTTGTTCTCACTGACGTCCTGCAGGATTTTTCAGGCCCAAGGATCTGAATGAGCACATCAACCGAGGTGAGGCTGTCACTTACAGGGCAGCTCTCCAGCTGGAGACAAGCCAGAGATGCTCCGGATTTGCTGCTGTGACATGTCACTCATTGTCCATTGGAATCGAAGCCCCTGAGGGAGTCATGACCGTTTGGTCAAGGGAAACGCCACCCTCCCATCACACAAACAGACCGTCACTGCAACTGCACCCTGGTGTGCTTATTCAGATCAATGGGAGTGGCAGCTGACAAGTTAGACCTCACAGGTGCCCCCCGGCTCTGTGGCCTTCCTTGGTTGTAAGTGCCTGTACCAGTTTCCTGTGGCTGCTGCAACAAATTACCACAAACCAGGTGGATTGAAACAACAGAAATCTATCCTCTCACAGTTCTGGAGGCCAGAAGTCCAAAATCAGTGTCACTGGACCAAAATCAAGCTGTCAGCAGGGCCATGCTCCCTCCAGAGGCTCTCGGGGAGAATCCTTTCTTCTCCTCTTCCAGCTTCCGGTGGCTGCCGGCGTTCCTTGGCTTGTGGCTGCATCGCTCCAACCTTCAGCTTTTCAAATCTCACCCTGCTCTGTCTTCACATTGCCTTCTCCTCTGTGTGTCTGTGTCTAATCTCTCCCCGCTTATCTCTTCTAAGGACACATGATCACATTTAAAGCCCACCAGATAATCCAGGCAATCTCCTCATCTCAAAATCCTTGACTTCATCACATCTCTGAAGACCCTTTTTCCAAAAAAGGCAACAATTACAGGCTCCAGGGATTAGGGCCTGCTATATTTAGGGATAATAATGTTTCCCTGCTACCAGAGGACATTATTCAACCAACCACACTCTTTGGTTTTAATACCAATGTTATACTCAATAGCTACAGTGTCAAGGGTAGAAGGAAAAAGGAATAAGATTCCAGTCACCAGTGACAAATGTGTTTTGAGCAATGAAGACACTGGGCAGATGGTCCATGAGGCTGAGAAGTACAAAGCTGAAGATGCTAAGCAGAGAACAAAGTGTCTCCCAAGAACCTCACAGCCCCATGCTTTCAACATGAGGGTCACTGCAGGAGAGAGAAAGTTCAAGGTCAACAAAGGGGGATGAAATGACGAGTGAGACTGTTCAGAAGGGAGAATTTGAGAATTGGCAGAAAGAAGGGGGAAAGTCTTAGCAGCAGAGGGGAGCCAGGAGAGCTGCTGGGACTCCCTGGGGTTCTCCTGCAACCGGACTCCACATCGAAGAGGTCGACCAGCCGACCAGAGAGCAAGGTCCAGCGTCCCCCACACGGCTGGTGCCAGAACTTAAGTGGCCGGTCTTACAAAGCCGTATTTGAGCTGCCACATGAACTAAAGACTAGGAGTTCTGAGCGTTGCAGTAGGTAGACTGGAAAAGAATCGATCCCAACTTGTAAAAATATGCACACATATATATTCACATAGAGACCCAGGACACAAGATAGCAAAATTTTAACAGTGATAATCTTTTGGATGGTGAAATGTTATTCTTCGTATTTTTACGCAATTTCCAAACTTTCCATCTTGACCACATATTAATTTCAAAACAAGAAAAACAATACCACATCGGCTCCTGTCTTCTCCATTTCTGCCTTCCATATTTCTCTCCATTTTTAAGCCAATAGCTATTCTCTTAAGAAAAGAAAATGAATTTTATTCCTTGCCTCTATCCCTCCCGATCGCTGAAATCTAAGCTAAAACTCAAAACACGGAAGCTGGTGACTTCTTGCTCACCAAGAAAGTCAACACGGGAAAAAGGAGGAATATGCCTAATCTAGTCAGCAAATACTTTCCCCAGTCAATTATATCAAAAACCATTGATCCTCCATCAGTCAGAGTCCGAAAGCTCTCGACAATTCTCTGGCTGGCGGATGGCATAACACATGTGCTTCCCTCCTTAGGGGTCTTGACGTCACCTGAGGGATGGTAGCATTCCTGTGGGGGTCTCCATGTCATCCTCCCTGAGGGTCTCTGTGTCATCTGAGGGACATTCGCAAGGGATTCAGGGCCTCCCTGAAAAACTCTCCACTGAATACTAGTTAATGAGATGGAACTGCTTTTTTTCCTTAATATGAATTTCTTTTAATCAATCCTTGAATTGCCCTGGTTTTCAGACATTAGCGTTTATGTTAATTTAATGTTAGTTAATCAGCAACTCTGATGCAGCAGACCTGGGGTAGGACCGAGGGCCACGTCTTGTCCACTTGCACACCGCCCGAGTGTGGTAAGTGTGGACTCACACCACACTGTTTGAATCCCTCTTGTCCTGACATGTGGGTTTCTTAGAAATTAGTGGAAATTGTACCAAAGTATGTATTTGAAAGCTTTTGCCTTGGAATTATGTAAAAGCTGTTGAAGGGAAGGTGAATTTTTGTCTTATCTTTTGTTCCCCCTTGAAAAAATTCAATATAATATCAACTATTTATTGAGCCCCCACTGTGTGCCAGGAATTGTAATAAGCATTTTTAAACTACCTTATTTAATTCTCATGGCAACCCTACAGAGCAGGTATTACATCACCATATTATAGATGAGGACACTGAGGCTCAGGACAGGCATGCTCGAGGTTGTACGGTCACAGAATGGTGTGGAGAGGTTTTTTTATTATTTCTCCCTTGAAAATCCAAAGACTAAATATGTTTATTTCTATTGTCCACTCTGTTGCTAAGCTTCACTCTTGGTAAAGGACATACTTTCTCATGAATAACAGGCTACACATTTTGCTCTTTCTCTGTCAGGAAGGTAAAAAATGAGCAGAGAAATATTTATCTCAGCTGGAAGAAGAAGGAAAACATAACAGAAAGTACACAGAGAACATGGGCTTTGCAAACAAGTTTAAGAGAAAGAAGCCTGAACACCGTGTCTTGTCAACTAAATAAAGGACTCTACAGACAGGTCCCCAGGAAACAGGACGCTGTCATCTGGCCGCACATGCAGGACAGGTAGAAATGTCATAAAGGAGATGAGTGCAACTCCCACAAGCGCCTACCTGAGACCGGGCTCCAGTTTCCTGGCTTCCTGACCCCACCCTGAAGATGAGGGTAGGCGGCGCTCCTCGGGGAAATTCTTTTAAAAAACCAAACATACCCAGAAACAAAGGAAAGCAAAGCCTCTGGAGATAGGAAGAAAATGCTCACCTAAAGTTAAGGGTCTGGCATGTCAGTGTAAAGTAGAGGAGGATGGGCATGGATGTGAGCCCAGGGCCGATCTTCCTCAGCAAAAAAGGGCAGGATTGGCATCAGATGTTAGCTCAGGGCTGATCTTCCTCACACACACAAAAAAACGACAGCAAAACCCACCAACACGGCATGTGGATATCAAGGGAATTGAGGTCAGAAAACCCCATCAGCCTCCACTCAACACTGGAAAAGCACACACACCTCCTGGAATCAGATCTCAGCGCTCCAGCCCCAACACGTCCTCTTCCAAATTGACGTCATTTCCATGTTTCTCTGCCACCCAGCGTGCAGGACCAAATCGTATTCTCCTGTTTCTTGGCAAACTGCCTTAACGCCCAGAGTTCGTGACACATTCTCCCCACAGGACTTGTAAGAGTGAGCGAGAGAAAGGCAGAAAGGCCAACACAACCCAGGAGGGCCTCCGCTACAAGCTTCTTGGCTCACGAAGCAGATCACAAAGTTACAGTATGAGAATTCCCATTGCTGATTTTTTTCTAAATCCATGCTGGTATGTAAAATTAGAGATATTTAGAGGCCTTGAAGTCATTTTTAAATGTCAAAATGCAAGGATATAAAGACACATCTCCCGGCATCACTGCTTCTCCTAGGAATCCTAACAATTTCTCTTTTTTACATTTACGTGTCTATTTTACTTTTTTTTTAGATGTGTCTTGTCATGAACTGGTAACTTTCCAAATTAGCGTAAGCGTTTAAAGACTCTTTGCTGTGGAATACGATCCCATGTTACTTCATCCTGGTGAGGAGTTTTCTAAAGAAGCCTGACTTTAGTTTCAACCACAGATATTTTTTAGAACTACTATTCCCAGAGAACTGTGTAGGATGCCACACAAAGAAAAAGTAAGCCCTGACCTCAAGGAATTTACACTCAATGCTGTCTTTGTTGCCACTAAAAACTGTGATCTAATTGAGCAAGCAACACAACAGCATATATAAAGAAAAAGAGAGAAAGCAATATTAATCTCCAAGTGAATGGTAAGGCTACTCAGATCCCTAGGACTTAGGAAAGGAAAACCCCAGCGTGGGGAGCCGGTTAGGGAAGACTTCTGTCACTGGGAATATGTGAGCCACTCCCCTGCTTGCATCATTTTCTGTTGTCTACAGAGACAAGATTCTTAGCCTGACCTGTGAGGCCTTCTGGATGGGGCCCTGCTCCTGCTTTTCCAAGGAATCCTGTCACTCCACTTCACCCCCTTTGAATGTCTGTGTTTCTGCATATGCTCTTCTGCATATTCTTCTAGAATGGCCTAGAGCATCATTCTTCCTCACCCTAGTCCTCTGCATGAACTTCTATTCATCCCTCAGAACCCTTCCTAAAATCTTCCCTACCTTTGAAAACAGACTAACACACTTCCTCCCCTGTGTCACCACCAGGCCATGGACATATTTCATATGTCCTGCAATGATTGTGTGTGCCTCCCCTTTAAGCCTATGGAGGGGTGTGTGTGTGTGTGTGTGTGTGTGCGTGCATGTACATATATCCAGCATGGAGGGCACATAATAGATGTTCCAGGTATTCAAAAATGTTTCTCAAATGAATACTGGTCATAGAGGAATCTGAGCAAACCCTGGAGGATGGTGAAAAGCTGAGGAAGGAGACAGGACATTCAACTCTGAAATCAGCCTGGACGCTGGCAACACGAGTTCTCTCCCAGGGCTCACGGGGGAGAGACCGTGGGAGGGCTCCTCTAGTGCAGGAAAAGAAGAGATGAGCTTGAAAAATCCTGTTGAATTCAAATTCTGAAATGCCTTGAAGGCCAAGTGAAGGAGTGTGAACTTTCTCTTTTGCGCAAAACCTGCATTGAAGTTTTTAAGCAAAGGTATGGTGTGGCAAATATAGTATTGGAAAGATGATATTAGCCGTAATACACCACGGATGGGGCATTATTGCAATCGCACTGTCATGAATAGAGAAGGCTGGAATCTGTGATGAGGGGTTGTAGGAAATTACAGTAGAATTTTACCTGATTTTCGCGCTACAGACAATGTCTCAGCAAGCTGTCTCTGTACACCAAGGGCACCCCTATGAGAGCTATGGTAAAAGGTTGGTGACAAAGCCAACATAATGTGTGTTTTGAACAAAAGAGGAAATGTATTTACAAAAAAATATGGCTTTCACCGTCCTGATTACTATTCCCATTGCTGTTTCAACATTGGACAATTTAATTTAATTTTCCTTCCAGAGTTGTCAAAACCTTTCTTTATTTATTGGCCAGCTCTCTGGATGTACTGTTGCAATGCACACATTTCCATATTGAACAATTTGATTTTGACAGAGATGATATTTGGATATATGTTCTTTGTTTATAGAAAGATCCAATCAGCCTGTGAGGGCAACGGAGGACAGGCGTGTTTGTTCTGAGAGGCAGTGTTATAAACCAGCGCATAGACACCACAGTTACATGCACTTAGCTCTGACAAGGTGTTAGGAAGGCAATTTTTGCAACGCAAAGTAATCATGATGAGCCCATGGCTGGATCCAGAAAGCTAAAAAATAAACATCCAATATATGTAGTGTATTTAAGGGCTTTCATAACAGAAATTATTTACATGCCGGGTACCATCTATCATCAGAGTACGTATTTAGAAAACTTAAAATGCGTATTAGCTACCTGATCAACTGACTGTAATCATGCTCTTGAAATTAACGTCGTCTATCATGAATACATGGAGGTTTGGATCTTTTTAAAAAAGAAAATGTATATTATGTTTTCAGTGGGGCAAAGCAGCTTCTCTGAGCCCTCTTGGTCTGTCCTGTTTGTCCCTGTAAATCAACACGTAGCCTTAGCTCCTTCACGTGGCACGGCGACAACTGTAGCAGGAACATGTGATCAAACAAAACAGAGCAGGCCTTGACGTGGTACTTCGTGGTGGTTCAATACCACTTCACTGTCTGTGCAAAGTTACTGTGGCCAATTCTATGTTCCTCTTCAGAATTCCCCCAAGAAGACACCTTACTAACAGGAGGAGGTTGAGCTAGGTAAATTTTGGTACTGTTTGCCTGGAAGCTCCAAAAAATTTAGACAGGATGTGAAGGGAAAGAAAAGGACAGAGAGGTGGCCCTCTCTTTGGAATTTGATCTTTGAAGGGTCCCTGACTGAGGGTTAGTGTGTGTGTGTGTGTGTGTGTGTGTGTGTGTGTGTGGCTTTGGGAGAGGGGGAGATGGAGGGAATAACTAACTACCCCTCACCCCGTCACACACAGAAGTTAGAAGCACTTTTTGATTGTGTTGATTCTTTCATTGGGCTTGTTTCTTAAGGCTTAGGTGAAGAACTCCTGTCAGGTATTTTATGCTGAGATAAATTTTCTAAAGGTAAAAACCTGTGTATATATTTCTACATTCCTATTTCTGTGGACCAGTGTAAAGAAGAACCATTTTTTCTTTTGTGTGGTTTTAGTTTTTTGAAACCAAATTCCAAAACTGCCTTTCTGAAGCACAGAGCATAAGCTGTAACTGGATTTGACAATATCTAGCCAGTCTGACGGTCTGGCTGTCATGTCTGGAGAGCGTTTGAAGTTGAAGTGACAACAGGAGCACTAGCATTTCAGTATTTTGTTAAAAGGAGCATTTTTGTCTTGGGCTCTCCCACTAGGTCTTCAATGTTTCACAGTCTTACCTGCTTTGTATCACGTTCAGGATAAGTTGGCTACCATGTGACTCTTAGTCACATGGCTCTTAGGGATAGAGTTAGACATACAGCCCTTCACACAGCAGCTGGCAGAGAGCAAACACCCATACATGGTGGTCACCGGTGTTGTTATTCCTGTAAAAAATTAAATAAGTGTAATATAAATGGAAAGTCAGCACTGGAAGGAGGAGGGTGTGGACTGTGATTTTAGAACATTCCAGAATACATTTTTAACTAACAAATAGTTTGGGGAGATTTATGCAAAGGAAACGGAATAATAAAAGACAGTATATAATTCCTTATATAAATTGACTACCATATTTAATAAAAGAGATTGTTGAGCAATACTGCATTAGGTAAGAAACACAAGACAGTATGTGTCTTGACAGCCTGTGAGCTAATTAACTCGGCCGTTGTTGAGGAACCAAAAGCCAATGAGTGTGCACTCTATCCAATACAGTAAACCATGCTCCTCTGGACCTGAGCATCTCAGGACCCGCCTCCTACTCTCTGGTTTTACAGAAGCAAATATAAGGAGAAACATGTTTGTTTTGAGTCTTTCGTTCCAGGTAGAAGTGGAATGCAGAATGTTTGCTCTGGAGAAAAAAAATCTAACTTCATTCACTTGTGGTCATTTAAAAAAAAAAGACACCTGAATGAATTCAGTGCGTAGTGTGACAAGGCTCTGACAAAATAGAAACGTGATGCATTTCTTAGGTTCTAAAGGCCAAATTGTTTTAACTCTTTAGTCATTGAGTCATTCACTCATTCATTCAACCAACCAACCAGCATTTATTTTGCAACAACTATTGGCAAACATCGGGGAAAATTAAAAGGTGATGCTAGGGACTCACAGGACGAGGCCTGGCCATAGTGAAGTGAGTACAGACTGCTTCCTACATTTTCTGTGAGATCCCAACATGGATGCTTTTTATTTTATTTTATTTATTTATTTATTTAGCTGAGGAAGATTAGCCCTGAGCTAACATCTGTGCCAATCTTCCTCTATTTTTTTGTATGTAGGACACCTCCACAGCGTGGCTGGTGAGTGGAGTAGGTCCGCATCCAGGGTCCAACCCTGCAAACCCCGGCCGCCAAAGCAGAGCGTGCAGAACTTTAACCACTGAGCCACGGGGCCAGACCCATGGACACTTTTGCATTTACATTTCTACCACTGAGTCTAGAAATACTTTATGAGTACAAAACAGATTATATGCACCTGGTAAAGGAAGGAAGGAGGGTGGAAGGGAGAAAATGAAGGAGAGAAAAAAAGGAGGAAGGAAGGAAGGGAGAGAGGGAGAAAGGACACGTTTTCTTTGAATTTCTTTAATAGACACAGGGACAGTATTAGGAACATCCTGCTAAATCCGAAATGAAACTAGGCTTCCGAATATACTTTGGTCTGCTGGGACAAGACAGAAGTAAAGCTATTTCCCTTCCAGTTCCTCAAAGAAAATTGCAAAATAATCTGTTAAAAATCACACATAGAGTATACACCGTGTTATATCAGTGTTTGACTTTATAAGGTAAAATGGTAAGTGTAAAATTATAGTGAGCAGAAAATTCCTGCTCCAGCCCCGTGAGGTGCCCCTGGGGCGAGGAGCCTGCACAGGGCTGGGGAGGACAGGAGGCAGAGACCCAGCTGGAGGAAAGCCCCATGCTGGAGACACGCGGGAGGACAAGAGAAGATGGAGAGGCCCAGGGACGCCACTGGGTTTTCTCAGCAGAAGTGGGTGTGGTGCACCCACAGGGCGAAAGCAGCACCGTTTAGTGATGGGACTGGTCCAGGAGAGGGGAAAAAGGACAACTTCCAGAACCGCAGCAAGTGTAATGGAGAAAATGAGCCAAACCTTCGGCCAACATGAATTAGCTAGCAAAACTTCAGGGATCAAAAATTCGATGACATGGGGGATCTTCATACAACCAACAACTAAACTCATGCCTCTTATGTTCAAGCTAATTCCGGTAACGCTGTGGGGAGCTCCCTGTCCTATATTTCCATTTCCCCGGAGGGCTTGGGTAGTAGGATGTGCTGAGCCAGCGCTAGCCCACAATTCATTGACTGTGGAGCTGCCCGGGTCTTGCCCTGAAGCCATCTGAACTCTTGGAATGGGAAACTGAGTTAAGCAGGAGGGGAGGGCTCTGCAATAGAAAGTGGGATGGTCTGAGTGTTGCCACAGAGTTGCCGTGTGGCCTTGGGCATCTCATTGACCGAGCTGGGCTTTTATTTCCTCATCAGTCCTCTAGGAAGTGTTGGCTCTAAAGACCTGCACTGAAATAACTTGCACAGAAAATATGAATCCTAGCCTCGCACCTCAAGTGTGCAAGAAATCTCTCTCTTGATTTTTATTAAGTCATCTAATCTCTGACTTCTATCCCTGCCCCACCAAAGCAGTCAATATTTAACCTGTTCTCATTAAATGTATTCTCCCTTGGGCTATGCAAAGTCCCTGGGGAGATACATAGTGCCAAGCCATCCTCAGCCAGCCCCGGTTACCATGGACATGCTTGATGTCCCAGGCAGCACGGTACTCCATGTCTGGCCTCTGTGCTTCTACGCCATGCTTGAGGTACAGGGAGTTTGACAAGTCAGAGAACTTGGATATTCCCTTTTAGTTACACCAAGCAACCGTGCCCATTGAGGCTGCCACTGTTCAAGAGGACCGCCACCATCCCAGGCGACTGCCATTGAAGGGCCTAGGGTCTCTGCTCTCTCTCCAAATCCATCTCCATCACTTCTCTGCCCTAGACAAAGAGCCCCGGTCCTGGCGTGTCTGCTCTCGTCAGCGGTAAGTTTAGAGTTTTACAAATGACAGGAGGTAAAGTATTTATGGACAGAGTCTGCTTTGGGCCCGGTGGCATGAACCTGAGCAGGAGCAAGTGCTCACAGAGAAGCTTGGCCATCTCCTTCAAAGAGAGACAGGGATAATACGCGGGAAGGGTGAACACGAGGGAGGATGTTAATAAATTATCCCCACACCTACACTCCTTGAGCACAGACCAGTTTATTTAATCCCAGAAATAATGCAAGAAAGGAGCTCGTTCACATGACAGGGAATAACTCTTGCATTTAAAGTCCAACCTCAAACCATCCAGAAAGTGAACAATCATGCTACCAATATCCAAAAGTGAACACACTACCTTCAATCTATGCTAAAGAACATGGCCACTCCCTGTTCAATGAAAAGACCAGGGACTTTCAAGGGATTCTTTAAAATAATCTATAAAGGAGAAAGAAAAATGGGAAGGCATAAAAAAATTCAATTATCCAATCACTGTTTTGGTATGGGATTTCCTTGATGAAGACAAGTCCAAGAAAGTATAAAATTATATGACCATATAGTACCCTCTGTGGTTTCAAATGTGACCACTTGTGAAAAAATCAACATGCTAAAGTATCTGCAAATATAGGTCCTGGCACATACATGCATATGTGAATATACCTCTATAAGGTATTGTTTGGGTTATCTATTGTTGTGTAATTAATTTCCTTAAAGCTCAGTGGCCTCAAACGATAACCATTTTGTTATCTTCCACAGTGTTGTGGGCTGGCTGGGCTCAGCCGGGAGTCTCTCCTGTTTCACATGGTGTCAGCTGTGCTTACAGGCACCTGGGGGCTGCACTGGGCTGGACCATCTGAAATGACCAGTCATCTGCCCAGAGCCTTGGCAGGGCTGGCTGCAGACTGGGCTCTGCTGGGACACTGGGAGAGCTGGCCTCTCTCTCTCCCCATGGAATCCCAGGGCCCCTCCCTCTCCATGTGGACTTTCCATGTGGTCTCATTGGGTAACTACATTTCTTAAACGGTAACTCAGGGCTTCCAAGAGCTCACAAGCAGAAGCTGCCCAGACTCCTTAAGGCCCAGACCTGGGACCTGCACCGAGACACTTCTGGCATATTCTATTTGTTAAAGAAAATCTCTGCTTTAACGTAGAAGGACCCTGCAGAAGAATATGAAAGCCAGGGTCACTGGGAGACACCTTTGGAGACGAGCTACCATGGACACACGTGAAATTAGACAATGACCCACTCTATTAAGTAAATCACCTGAAAGTTTAAGAACCTCCTAAGCATTTTTTAAGTACATGATTTTCCTGATTAGCTTAAAGGGAAAGATGACTAAAGCATGAGATTCTTTAAGAACGGAATTATCAGCACTAGGCCAGCAAGGAAACACATCCAAGCCAGGCTCCCACTTTTGACTGCGCTGTACTTAGCATGGCAGCTGCATCTCTGGAGAAAAATTAAATGAAACCATATTTTAAGGAACTATCTTCTCTTAATGAGAATGCAGCTCAGATAGACACATAAGGATCACCCAGGACAAAGGAAGGAACATCCATTTAAGGCCTTAAGAGTATTTTTGTTTGTTTTGTTTTGCTTGTTTTTTGACAAAAATATACTCAGCAAGGCTTCGGTGGTGTTAAACATACCTTGCATTATTACCCATTAAATAAAAGACACTCTTTAGACTTTAGCAGTGTTTTGTCACCAAACAATGGATGCTGGCCCCAGTACCAACTGCTGTTTTAGAGTCTGCGATCGCCCCATTGTTTTTATCAGGTTTCCATTAATCCCCACAGAGTGCCGGGGATTACAACCAAAGTGAACACAACCAAAAGGAACACGTACAAGCAGGAGACAAACCCATGATGTTTTTAATCTTGTAAATACAACATTATATTAGCAAAATCCCTAAGTGAACGTTGTAATTTAATCATTGGAATAATTTCGCCAAACAATATTCAAAAATCCTACCAGGAAATTACAGAGAATAAAACTTTACACTATCAATTATCCCTTCTCTCTCCTTTGCACTCAGCTTCATGTTTTCAAACAGATCCCTCCCATCAGATTTCCAGCATGCTCAGGTGTCTCCCGTTAACAAAAGGCAGATGACAAGAGCACCGTCCTGAGACTCACAGCCCTTCTGGAAGCTGTCTCTCTTCTCGTCTTCACAGGCAAACCCCTTTCAAGCCTCTATCACTGATTCCTCATGTGCCACTCACTCCTCACCCTCTCGGTCCATCTCCAGTGGCCTCCGGTCACTGAATTCAAGGTAAGGCTTTCACCTCTCATAGTGTGTGACCTACAGCACTGCCTCCTCCCTGAAGCCTCCTTCCTTTGGCTCTGTGACACCCTCTCTTCCTGTCTCCCCCATGGGGCTCATTCTCCTCTACTCCATGTCTTAATGCTGGGCCTACATCGCTTCTCACTGTGTGCTTTCTCCCTGGCCTTCCCATGCAGACCTACGGCTTCACTCACTATCTATACACCCTGAACACCCACAATGCAAACTTCTGTCTCTACCCAAGAGCTTGCTCTCCAGACTCGCATTAGACTGTTTGACATGGCCACTCCTACATCTCAAGTCACCTAGAGACCAGCATCTCCCACACCAGACTCATGTTCTTCCTCATAACCTTGCTCCTTCCCAGTCTTCCCAGCCTCACTCAATGGCAGCACCATCCATCCACGCACACTAGAAATCCAGACATCATCCCAAACACCTCCCTCTGCCTCAGGCCATAATCACCATCCACCACCAAACTTGCAGGTTTACCTCCTGAAATAACTCTCAAATCCATCAACTTTTCTTTATTTCCACCACCCCTAATCCAACCTGCCGCCATGGTTTACCTGGATGAAGATTGAAAGCTTTTGAATTTTCAGCTCCTCCAATGCACTGCTCTCCCTTCCTTCTGTCAGGACTTCTCTGTGCTCACCCTTCCACTTCGTTAACTCACCTTCATCCTCATCCATCAGATCTCAGCCTGAAGGTCGCTTCCTCCACGACTTTCCTTCTCGACCATATATAGATTATACCATCTTCATCTCACTCCATTGCATTAATTACAGACTTCAATTAGGCATCAATTAAGGTCATGATTTGATTAATGTCTTCCTACCCTGCTTGGCCAGGAGTCCGTTAGAACAGAGCCCCTTAAGTCCTCACTGCTTAGCACAGTACCTGGTGCCCAAGAAAAACTCAATACAATCTTTAAATAAATATTTGTTTTAAACAAATATTTGTTAAATGAAACTTTTAAATAAATAAATGTTTGTTGATGGATGATGAGTCATACTCTGAAAAAAGGGTTAACACAAAAAATACTGTGTTTCACCCATAAAATGTGTGACTCCTCTATCCTGCCTTAAACACAGCATATAATGAACTTAATTGAGTCTAAGAAGACAGTCTCCTCAAATGAATTCATCGCTAACATTTTCAGGGTTCCAGTCCCTCTCATTGATTTTTGAAAGCTCTGTATCCTCTCCCAAGCAAATGCACATATGAACATACATGCCCATAAAACATGATACATGCCTCTAGCCAGTGCGTTCCTCACCTCCAGAGAATAACTCCTGTTCCAGCACCTTAAAAGAGTTGCCCTTAACAGCAAATATGACTGCCCAGGACTCCAGCAGCTACAAGAGCTGAGAGGTTGGGTTAAAAGTATCTTGAGGCCAGGACCTGGTCTTCATGTTGTTTTCAGCTCCTAAAATGAGCTCTTTTCTCCTAATTTTCCTTTTTCCTATTAAAAATCAAAGGCAGTGAATGATTCTGATTGAGAGTTCCGACTAATGGGGTTTTATTTAACATTCACACAGCTTTCAGAATACAGATCATGTAAGTAACCCTAAACCTTAAACCTCCCTTAAACATACACACAAAAAAATGATGTACCAATTCTTAAAAGTGAGAATTAATCCAATAGAATGCTTTTGAGTGTGATAAACTCTATACAATATTTGATGAAAATGGTTATTTTATCACGAAACAATTTTAACCTAATTGAAAAAGAAAAAAAAATATGTGCCTTGAACTTGCTGATCCAAGGTTTTCCATGCATAGGGAAGCTGTTAGTTCTTATCAATTCTGTAAATAAACCTGCTGATGAGAAAGCCGGTTCTATTACTTGCTAAATGGGTCATTTGTGGGAAGTTCCAGGAGCCTCTTTTAGTGTTTACCTCTTAGAGCCTGAGGATTGGAAATAATGTGCACAATTTCTAGCACAGCGCTTGGCTCAGAATAGGGATGCAATGAAGAGTAGCTATTATTTAAACTTGCTAGTTAGTTTTCACTCTAAATAATCCATCCCAAATATCATTTCACCAATAATTGTCTATTAAGCTAAATAGCCTTGAAAAGAAAATATGAAAAAATTTATTCCACTTTCTTTACCAAAAAATGCAAATTAAAAGCAACCATCAGAGGACAAATAACTTCCCCACACCAAAAAATACATATATATAATATATATATTAGCAAGTTAAAGGAACCAGATGAAAGAATTCATGGATGATATTTTTAACCATATGCAGAAGTGGAAATGTGAGAGGGAGCATGCTCCTCCCCAATAGTCTCTAAAACAGGAAAAGCTGTCAGCAAAATGAGATGGGGAAATGGGGAGATAAAGAAAACATGATATTATTGTGGAAACTGTCAAATTATGGCTTCCTTGGCTTTTCATGTGAGTTTGGAGAAATTACTAGTATGCTGGTGAAAATGCATAACAGCAGGGGAACAAACCTGAAAAATGTTGTTTTTGTACTGTTTGACAAGATAATATTTCACAGGGCAAAGGGGACATTTCAGCCACATTGGAAAAAATACCATTATCTTGACTCAGTCTTCAGTCACCCTCTTTAACTGGCTGCCGTGTGCTCTTGTGCTCACATCTATCAGCCAGGGGGAGCAGGGCACAGTGGGAGTGCTGCCTGGTTGTGCTCCTCTAAGACAATGCATTTTTTTCCTTGAAACTTAAAGAAACACCAGCAGCTTCATGACTTAAGTCTGGATCTTGGGTTCACTTAACAAAAAAATAAAAATAAATTTTTCAAAATAACAAGTTGGGAACTCTGCAAATCAGCCGACCTGCACTCTTCAAAATGTCCATTGTGGGGGCCGGCCCGGTGGCGCAAGCGGTTAAGTGCGCGCCCTCCGCTGCAGCGGCCCGGGGTTCGCTGGTTCGGATCCCGGGCGCGCACCGACACACTGCTTGGCGAGCCATGCTGTGGCGGCGTCCCATATAAAGTGGAGGAAGATGGGCACAGATGTTAGCCCAGGGCCAGTCTTCCTCAGCAAAAAAAGAGGAGGATTGGCGGATGTTAGCACAGGGCTGATCTCCTCACAAAAAAAAAAAAAAATGTCCATTGTGAAAGACACAGAAGCTGAGGACCTGTTCTAGATCAAAAGAGACCAAAGAGACACGATAGCTAAGTGCAGTGCATGGTCCTTGATGGGATATTTTTAAGTCATCCTTAAAGATATTATTGAATCAACTGGGGAAATATATTAAATAGTTGTATTATAGTAACGCTAAAGTCCTGAGTGTGATAGAATAATGCTCCCCCAAAAGATGCTCAAATCCCAACCCTCAGAACCTGTGAACATGTTGGGTTGCATGGGCAGGGGGAATGAAGGTTGCAGGTCAACAGACCTCAAGCTAGGGCTGGTTTCTGGATTATCCAGGTAGACCCGATGTAATCACAGGAGATTCAGTGTTTGGGCAGTGTGCTGTGGGAAGGACTCCATCAGCCGTTGCTGGCTTTGAAGATGGAAGGGGCCACGAGCCAAGAAATGCAGGCAGCCTCCAGAAGCTGGAAAGGTAAGGAAACAGCTTCCTCCTGGAGCCTCCAGAAGGAGCATAGCCCAGCTGACACCATGATTTGAGCCCAGTGAGACCCACATCAGACTTCTGACATCCAGAATTGCAAGATAATAAATGTGTATTGTTTTAAGGCACCGAGTATGTGGCTATTTATTACAATAGCAAGTGTAATAATTTTGTTGAGATTATGTAAGAGAATGTTCTTGTTCTTGGGAAATATGTGTGGAAGTCTTTAGGACTGAAACGTCATACTCTCTGCAACCATCTCACAAATGGCCCAGCAGAAAAAAAAAATGGGGCATCAGACACAAATATGATAATATAAGAACAACTGGTCAATCTCAATAAGAAAACTAAGTGATACCAGCAACTTTCTTGGGGGAGGGGAAGTCTACAGTTTTTCAGAATAAAAGTTTGGGGCATAAAAAGAGAAAAAAAAGAAGAAAGATTGTAAGATCATGTCAGAGTTCATCCAGAAAGAGGATTTTAATCAGTTAGCAAAGTTTACCATTGGCAAAGGAAGAGAGGTGACATCTACTATGTTTGAAGATCCCAGACAATCTAATAGGGGAAAAGTGATTAGACAACCACTGATCCCCTGCAACTTCCCCCTCACAGCAGAAACCAGAAGTTTTATTCTCTGGAAAGGAATAGAATGTCTTGGGACAGAAACACCAGGGGGACTTGAGGGTGAAAATATCGTGTGGAAAATGGGGATCCAGTGAATGCTTACTGGGTGTTCAGTCTCCACTTTCTTCCTCATGTAGCCCCTGAACCCTGGCAGCAGGCTCATACCCTCTGAAGAATCTGACCAGTTGAGAGGGAAGACCTCACGGCACTGTTGGTCAGGGTCCCTCCAAACTGGCCATCAAGACCACCCTGCAGTGAAGACCACCCAGGAGCACATAGCTTTCAATCATTGTTTCAGTGCTACACTCTGAAATATGAGTAGTCATCTGACATTTGAGAAATATTTTAATATGAAAGACACCGTCCAAAATAATGCAAACTTTGTCTTGTAAACATTTCCTAAGATTTTATTAATAATACCAGAGAACAAGATAGTGTATCCTTAAAACAGACTGTTAAAGAAATTTTTTAAAAAAGTAATATGTGGAGAACAAAAGATTTGGAAAACAAAAATAATTTGAGAATAAAAAATAGCTCTTAGAAGTTGATAATATGAGAGCAGAAAATTAAAAATTCAATGAAAGAGTTGGAAGACGGAGCGGGAAAAAACCTTGCATCGGAGGAGTCCCTGTGGCTCCCTATTTTCCTGTTGTCATGGTGACCAACCACCTTCTTATCAGCCTGTTTCAACATGACCACAGTCTAAATGATCTGGCCTGGGGGCTGACAAGTGTCACGGTCTAGGTATTGGGGGGTCTAGAACCATCGCACCAGCTACAGTCAGTGCAAGAAGCATGAAGCCAACTAAGGACCAAGCTCAGCGTAACAGATGAAGTGTGAAAACCAGACCCAAGGTTTGGCGGGAGGGGAGAGGAAACACTGAAGGAGGGCGCTGGGGGCCCAGCCCACAAAGTTTCTCTAAGGCATCAGGGCGTGGACGTGGGCAGCCCTGAGGGTCTCTGGTGTCCTGCCACCAGCCCCTTGAGCAGAATGGTGGCAGCTGAGGCAGGCAGCTTATGTGGTAGTTCTTCTGTCTCTTTGCTCGTCTCTGCTCTGATCCATTCTGTTTTAATTGTAAGGTTTAACCATCAAATTCAACCTGATTTCAGCCACTTTCATCCCAATATCATAGGAAATTTTTAAAATAAATTTTCCCTTAAAGCAAGGAATCTCAAATATATTAACAAACATGCCTCAATCCTAACTTCATTGCAGTAACAGTTTACTGTCTGGGACCCTTTCTCCGGGACACAGTTTCCCTTTTTGCTGATACCTGCTCAAAAACATAAGCACCACTTCAATTCACGTTTAGCGTTTCTGCTAGGCCCCTCGAATTTTCATTGGTATTGCCAAAAAAAAAAGCAGCCAGTTAGTATCTTCACATTTGGAAGGCATTCCATCTCATATCCATTGGTGATAATTAACATTTTCATTTAACAAGGATCTATCATTAATAAGTATCATAATCCCATTTCATAATTATTTTTCCAATTAAAAACCGTTTTTAATTTGTCAAGTTGGTATGAATTACAACAACGTCCACATTAAGTAAAAGCCATTAGCAATTTTTCTAATTGCAGAAGTAATCACAGTAACAATTCAAAGCTAAAATTTGCATTACTCTATAAAATACTTAAATTTCATTTATTTGATGACATTTCCTAAATATTCTCTCATTTTAGACAGTGCAAGACATTGACATCAAAAATGGCACTATTAGCAAGCTAAATTGTGAAAATTTCTCTCTAGCCCTCAGCCTGCCTATGAAACGTGGGGTCAAACAAGGGGTCACCCACGTCCCTTCTGGTTCCAGCATTCAGCAATTCTCTTCCTACTCCCTCTCCAAGTTTTCCAAGTCTTTCCAAGTTTTCTCAATGCTGAGGCAAGGGATCCCTGAAAGTGAAAAATAATTTCTCATGGGGTTCCGATTTGCTCTAAACAATCTTCAGGGCCGGCCCCGTGGCTTAGCGGTTAAGCACGCGTGCTTTGCTACTGGCGGCCTGGGTTCGGATCCCGGGCGCACACTGATGCACCGCTTGTCTGGCCATGCTGAGGCAGCATCCCACACACAGCAACTAGAAGGATGTGCAACTATGACATACAACTATCTACTGGGGCCTTGGGGAGAAAAAAGGAGGAGGATTGGCAATAGATGTTAGCTCAGAGCCGGTCTTCCTCAGCAAAAAGAGGAGGATTAGCATGGATGTTAGCTCAGGGCTGATCTTCCTCACAAAAAAAAAAAAAAAATCTTCAATACAGAAAAAGTTCAGAGAGCAGTTGCCCCCTCCAGCACCCGGGCACTTGGTCTGGCCTCAGGGTTGCCAGATGGAGCAAGTAAAAATGCGGGACACCCAACATGGGACATGCTTATGCTAAAAATTACTCATCATTTCTCTGAAATTCACATTCAACGGGGTGCCTATGTTTTATCTGGACCAAGATTTTGCCATTAAGGACAACACTGGAACATCTGCTTCCAGCCCTGGGAAAGTAACAGGGTCCAGGCCTGCACCCCATCATAAACAACTAGAAAACTGGGCAAACGGTGTGAAACAAGTGTTTCTGTCGTTGGACAAGCACAGGACTGTGTTCCCCGAGAGGGGGAAACAACCTAGGGAGAGGGAACCCCAACAGCACAGCAGCCAGATGAGAGTGGAGGGGCAGAGGGAGCTGGAATTTGCAGTGCCGGGTCGTGAGAGGATAACACTAGGCAGAGGGTGAGCTCCGGAAATCTGCATAAAGGCCCCTGGAGGATCTTCCAACCTGCACGCCCTGCACAGGGGAAAACTCCCTAAGACCCGGGAAAGATCTGCCTGGAAAAAAACAATTACCAGGACAAAACATCTCCAGAGCTCACACGGGGCTGGAAGAGGAGTTCCCACTCTCCAGAGGTGAGACGTCACTGAAGACAACGGGAAATCAGGAGGATCCTGAGAGGCCAGTGCAGTAGCAACGCCAAAGCTGCCCTATAACCCTGACTGCTGGTGGTTACAGGACTTGGAGGAGGCCCCGTCAACCCAGCTCCGTGACAGCCCCTCCTACTGTCAGCCCTGGCACTGAATGCCTAGGTTCCTGGTGCCCTCTCACCAGCACATTCCACCAGATAACCATGGTGACTGGTGAGTCCCTGGTGCCCTCGCATGGAACATAATCTTTGGTGGGCTGCCTGGCCTCACCCATTACGTCCATTCCAGGATGCCCATTCCTGAGCCTTTCATCCTGCTCTCCTTCACTAGGGGTCCAATGTGGGGGTCTTCAGTGGAGTCTTCATCCATGTCATGAGGATCTAGTCTCCTTTTGTCTAGTGGATCCCATCCTGGATGTAAGTTGGCAAAGCAAACGGGGCAGGTCCACCTGCTTCTTGAAAGCTTGGACCCATCACTATGTTCACATTCCCATTGGTGAGAATTAGTCGTTTGTCTGTAGCCAATTATGATGTGTGCTGAGAAACGCAGTCAGTCCCTGGAAAGCCAGCTGCTCCCAGAGAGCGCTCCTCAACAGCGAAGGGAGAACACAAACCTGGTGGGCAGCCAGCCATCTGGGCTTAGCGTTCTTGAAAACTCCCCTCGCTTGCCTCTTATATCGCACCTATCTCTGGGCTCTGCGTTTCACTTCCTAAATAGTTCTCGAATGTGTCCACTTGTCTTCACCTCCAGTACAGACTCTTACCTGTGCTATTTCAACACTTTCCTAAGGGGTCTTTCCTCGTCTATTCTAATTCTCCTCTTCACACTGCACTCAAAGGATCTTTTCAAGACACAAGTGTGAACTTGTCATCCCTTCAGTGCTTCTCCCTTGCCCCTGGGTGAAGACCAAGCTCAAAAGTCACAGCAGGGTCCCTCTCAGCCTCACCTCCATCCCTGCCACACTGGCTCCTTTCAACCCCTCGTCCTTCCAGGCTCCATCACACCCCAGGCTCTATGTCCTCCCTTCCCTCTGGATTGATCTTCCACTCACCCTTCAAATCCCAAAGCCATCCCAAGCTTTCCTGACCTCTACTCCCAGATAAATCCCTTATTAGACATTCTTATGAAGTTCTCATTATAGCGTTTACGTTTCTACATTTACTTATTTACTCATTTGATGAATGTCAGTCTAGAGTATAAACTCCACAAGGGCAGGGTGTGGTGTGTTTTTGCTTAGCACAGTGACTGACACAGTCGGAGCTTCACAAGTATTTTTAGGGGAAGGAGGGAGAGAGAAAGGGAGGAAGGAGTGAGGAAGGAAGGAGAGAGGGAAGGAGAGAAAGAGGGAGGAGAGAGAGAGATGAAAGGAGGGAGGGGAAGAGAGAGGAAGGAGGGAGGAAGGGAGAGAGAGACAAAGAGAGAGGGAGGAAAGGACAGGCTGGGTGGGGGAAGATTTATGCACGACCGTGACAATCACATCTTGTACTTCTGATTTAAGGAGGGCGTCTATGGGGAGGGGAATGGCAAATTGAGGAATAGGACAAGACACCGGACTCTTCCGGGGAAAAGGCTAAGTTGAAGGAGGAGATTGCAAATGACCAGACCACGTATCACAACCTAGTGCTTATATTTCATGGTCCTCTGACCTCAGGAGTCGCTGCTATTAGATCAGGAGCTTAGGGTAGGCGGGAGAAGAAGCAGAATGAGAATCAAGACATCTTGGCAAGAGTTCCCGCCACGCCCAGGATCAGAACTGGACACCCACTCCCTCCATTGAGTGTCTATTATGTGTCAGGCACTCTTCCAAGTACTTGGGACTCTTGAGTTTAAGAAACAAAAAAGCAGACAAGATCCTTTCGGTTGTGCAGTTTACATTCTAGTAAGGGTAGACCTAGCATTTTCTCATCTAAAAGATGTGAATAATAATCATTTTCACAGGTCACTGTAGAGACTAGGCTGGAATGTCTCCACAAGAAACAATCTCATCAAGAGCAGGACTGTGTCTTCCTTCAACAGCTTTGAGTTCCTACTACGTGCCTGGCACCAGGCAGAGATGCTGGAGAAACGAAAGCTAGCAGGTGCCCTCCTGGCACCCAAGCGTGGAAGAAGATGCTAGTGGGGGAGTTAATGACACGGTTAGTTGTTATTATCTTCCAGGCACTCTCCAATTGCATATAACACGCTTGAAGCCCTTGGATACACCAGACACCATTTTAATGTAATCTTAGCAATGATCTACATTTATTTAACAATAACCCTGTGAGAAAAGAGCTGTCCGCACTTCCATTTTACAGGTGGAAACAGGGGCAGGAGTACCAATGGACACAGCTGAGATCTGAACCCCGGCAGGCTGACTCTGAGACCCCAAGCTAAACCCATTACCACACTGTTTCCTCATTGAAACTTCACAAAGTTAGTTCTAACGCTTAGCCCACACCCGGAACATAATTGGTACTTAAGAATGCTGAATGTACAAAATGGGGTTCACAGAGAAGTAGTCACGCCACAGCTGCATAAGCAAAAATTAAGAGCGTGAAAAAAGTTTTACCTGGTGTGTCTATTTCTCCAAGAGAAGCCCACCTCATTCTGCTAAACTAACATGCCCCCGTTCTACCGTCTCAGAGAGCTCAGGCCCAGCCTTGCCATCTTCACGCCTGCAGCACCGATGCGCTGCCTGGGGTAGAGCACATGCTCCCAGGAGTGTGGGCTTAGAGAATAAAGACACAGCAGATAATTGCAAACACAACTTTGCTGTGAATTTTGGGAAGCTGCCAGACTCTTCCTTATCCATGCTAATTATTATGGAAGCCCTGTGAGACGACCCAACTTCGTTTCATTAAAAAACACCAGGAATGAAGAAGAAACTACTGGATGATACAAAAGGACAAGCATTACCAGAATTGGTTGTACGAAGTGATGTCTGTAATCACAGGTATTATCTTCATTCAGAAGTTCATGGTCATTTCTATTAAAAGGTGCCTAGGATGATGAGAATTACATAAAGGAAAACAAAGGGCCATTTGGGTGTAAAGGCCAGAGGAAAACCTGTTCAGGATATATAAATATAAGACTATATCTACACATCATACCTACATAAGCAAGTGATTGAATAGAATTGCTACAGTATAATATTTCTATTTCTTTAAAATTTTACTAATTACTTTCGTAATTATGCTTATAAGACTATAAGGTCCTAATGTAGAGTAACATTTTTTTAATTTTAACAAATTTTTAATTCCATAAACAAAACATGAAGGAAGTTTGAGAGACTGAAGGGAGAGGATCGACTACCATGTGCCACGTTTACATTTTTGCACATCATCTTCCAGTCTTTGCCCACAGACCTATTTATTTTTCACACAGTTACAAACAAGAAATTAAAGTCGATAACAAGTTTTTAAACTGATTTTTCAAGCTTCTGTTTTAAATAATCATAAATGCTTGAATATTAAGAAGTGGCTCATTTCATGGGCACACTTTTTTCCACCTTTCCAATAACCAGAAGGATGGGATTATGAAATAATTTCAAGTGTTAAATTACTTCCTCGTCATCAGCATCATGCTTTACAGAAGCTCCTGCCCTTTGGCTCTCAGCTAAGACCCTAATGACAGTGTATGATTTGGTCCCAAAAGAGGCTAAAACATCGGCACTGAGGGGGCCTGGTTTTAATCTGACAGAAGCAGAGATGTAAACAAAATTAACTTAAAAGCTGTTTGTGACTCGTTTAGCTTTAGGAGCTCCTGGGTGTGTCAATTTGCAGGAAAACCAAGCGCTGCATTTAGCGTCATGCTACATTTGTACATGATTAACTTTCAGAGACCCAATTTATCTTTTTTAGAAGTAATAAATTGAGCTCCTTGATTTTTTTGGCATGGCTTGGCATGTGGATTTGCTGTTGTGTCTTTTTCAAATGTCTTTACATCTGAGTGCACATAAATTCAGTCTCGATGGGGGTCAGACCCTCATTAATTCACTTGACCAGGCTGGAAAACTGCTCTCTAAGAAAGGGTGGAGAAAAAAAAGGAAAAAAAAAATATCCCCTGGTTCACAAAAAAGGAATTACCAATATAATATGTATCAGGAAAATCAGACCAGACAAAAAAGTAATTCAACATTGACCATACAATTAACATCCAGGCCCCACCACAATTCCAATATAACTGGTAAATAGTAAGTTAAAATACTTCTTAGGAATAAGGTTTTTTTTCAGCTATAATCTAGAAATGCTAATAAAATCATGAGCCAACATCCACTGTCCTGATGAATCTTTAAACTCAGAACAGACTTTGTGTCATGAAAGAAAATTATGACACTGAATTTCAAAGTGCTTGTGTAATGTGATGTATTTTCTACAAAGACCTCGAAGAAATAAATATTCCAAGCCTTCTAGCCAAGGTCAACCTATCGATTGAGCAGGAAAGGGCATTCTAAAAGGCAAAGCATTTAAAAAAATTAACACTACAGAGATGCACCTTAATGCTTTTAAGAAATGTCTTTGGCAGACGGAACATCAATCTAAAGAGTTAAAAAAAAAATCAGCTCATGTGGAGTTGGAGGAAGAACAGTATTTAGGAAGCATACCTTACTACACTGTGATCCTGCCTCAAAGGAGAGGGAAAAAGAAGAGAAAAAAGAAGGAACCAAGCTTTCTTTAAGGATTACAAAATCACTGTGCTTAGCAGGTACTGAATTCCCACAGTGGTCTTAGCATTGGAATGACAGCGGAAGGCCAAAGGCCGTACGGTCTGCCAGGGAGGTCATGACCCTTGGAAGCATTAGCTCCATTTGTAAATAGCCATGGTATTGAGAGAAGAGAATGGAAACTGATTTATATTTTGGAAAATGTAACTGGGCCTATGTCCTGTGAGGAGAGGGCTACAGACGGCAAGGGGAGGCAGGTGCCAGGTCACCGCACAGGGAACAGACATTCCTGGTGCAGGGCCCTTGGGGTTCACCCTCAGAGAACTGTGGAACGGGCGCTTTACGCCACCATTCGAGGTGTTGCTTTTTCAAAGCAGGCATGCTCGAGGGTGAGTCTGTTACCAAGGCTTGCCTCTTGCTTTATGATTTAGGTTTTTACATCGGGTGGCAAATGTCTGGTGTGAGAGAAGGTTTTGGTTTTCCATTTTCATCTCATGGTTCGTTTCTCCTCATCAATCTTGCTTACTGATGTCTGCTGGGGATTTCATGCTGTGATCTGCAATAGGATGAGCTAGGAACTTGTGTACAGTCGTCCCTCTGCTAGGGGAATTATGTTCAGATAAAACTGGTGAGAAAAGTCACCAAAGCCATCCCATCAAAGATCACATCAAAATCTGCTGATTTCTATTCTGCATGGTCATTTTAAACGGCATCCCAGAGCCACAAGATATTGCCCCCGACACTTTGAAAAGTTTACACTACAAGAGACCTGTGTGTGTGTTTCTGTAATGATCTACTCAGACTTTAACTACGATTTCATTGCAGCTAACATTTACTGAGCACCTAATATACACCGAGAAGTTTGCTAAGAGCCGCAAATATCAATAGGAAAAATACGTTTTCTTTGCCTCAAGGGAGTTGACTATTTTCTGCACCGGTCGTAGGTCCTTGACCCACAATCCCATTCTAACACAGGTTTTGGGATTCCAGAGTACCAAAACCCCAACTGAAAGACTGGATAGACTTCAGGAAGTGTATACACAAAACAAAGAAGGTCAGTTGACAGACTGAGGAACGCCCATCTCCTCATTCAGTGGCAATTCTTTCTGCTAGGGTTTTGTCTTCTTCGACCTTGAATTCTGAGCCTAAGTGTTAAGAGTTGGTCCAGGAAACTCAAGCACGTAGCTAACACTCTTATTTTTACTTTGGAATTCCTAAGCCTCTATAATGGGTGTGGGAAAGGAAGTCTGATGTGGGGTCTAGTAACACCCAGGAGTGCAGCTGCCAACCTGTGAAGCACGGGAGCAGGCAGACGGTGAGGAAGGATGCTCTCCCTCCAGTTGCCCACTCCCAGCCCCCTCACTGCCTTGCCATTCGTGAATCTTCCATCAGACCAGGCTAAGTCGCAGGGCTAAGAACCCCCTCCCAGCAACACCCCTGCTGGGAAATGTTGAGATTTATAAACGACGGCATTGATTAAATTCTGTCCACTTAGTCTGACTCTTCCCCAACTGCTAATCTACTTACTCTGACTCTCCAGTCTACCCTCTTCATCCCCCGATTCCTCCATTCTTCCTCCATCAATAATCCTTCCCTCACACCACTGGTTTCTTTTCAGCCTCTTTCCCAGTCTGTTCTTTACCCTCTAGACCCAACTTGTGCCTGTTCACCTATCTACATGTCCACATCTACGTGTAGATATCGACTACTATACGCCTCCACCATTGGCACTCCCGTTCTGATACGAATCAGCCCCCATGTATATCTGTGTATAAATATGCCCCACCTTTTCTTCCTAATTTTCCCCACCTCGTCATATTAACTGAGAAAATCAGACCCCTCCAAATCTTGTGAAGGGGCTGCCTCTTCCCACTGCCCTTGGCCCAACGCTCCCTCCCAACCTTTCTCCACACCTGCCTCTTCTCTCCTGGCTCTCCCACCTAACTCCCCACGTCCCTCCCAGACCCATTGCCCCTGCACTTCCCTGTCCACGTCAGCCTTGCTGTTATCAGTTACTTCACAATCGTGTTGACTATGACAAACATGTCAAGCACAAATCTAACACTTAAGAGAGATGCTAATGAAAAAGAAAAAAGAAACGATCTCTGCTTTCGATTAACTTAAAATTTGGAACTTTTTAACAATCAGAATCCACAGGTCTCCTGCCATTTCCGACATTCCAACACAAACATGCTGGGGTGACACTAGCGCCGACATAGCTTAGATGCTAGCACGGTATGAAACCACTCCACCTCTCCAGTCCCCAATTCCTACGTCCTCCTGTCTCTGGCCATCATGGTTTGTCCTTCTGCCTCTTTCTCTACCTATCTTCCATTGAACCTGCTTTTCTTCTGGGTTGCAAACTCCAGCTGCACAACCGCCCCCCACTTTCCCAGTTTATCACACCCAGCATAACTTCATTTGCCCCCATGTGCAGCCTGGGCCGGGGGCAGTCACCTCCATAGCACCCCCACTTTATAAACCTGCATTCCTGGACCACTGGCCATGCACTTCACACCCAACTAGGGGTCAACAATTATCCACGTTTCTGAAGACACCAATAACTTCTCCAGGAATGAGTTATGTAGAAAATGTGTATTTGGGCTCACAAAGTTACATTTTGACATAACCAATATGAAAACAGCCCAAAGTCTGTGAAGAGGTGAAATCTTTCATTTGCAAGGTTTCTGGAGAATGTGTGGCTTCTCATGGCACATCTCTCATTATTCCCTGAGGAACAAGTATATTCTGTGGTAGTTTCATGGGAGAACTACTGTGCAGCTGTAAACAACGTGAGGTTATCCAGATTTTTATTTATTGAGTAATTGATTTCACTTTTCACAATTATGTTTTCCATTAAAAAGCCTATATTTATAAAGGCATGTTAATTTAGAGATGATACAGATAATTAAGAAAAAAGAATATTGAGTTAAGTTTAAACCCCAATCCACTGCAGTTTCAAGCTTCTAAGAACAGCATCATGTGTTCAGGGAGGAAAGTGGAGTCAGTAAACCCACTCCCACCAGAGGCAGTAAGAACAAGCTCCTGGGAAAGGCACCTCGGGACCTGGTGACGGCATAGAAGTGATACAAGATCATGCAGGTCTGAGGAAAGGAAGGTGGAAGGGGAGGAGCAGGAGAAGGAAAGGACGAAAGAAAGACGGATGGAGAGGAGGAGTGGGGAGGAATATTCGGAGAGCAAAGGGGGGGAATCGAGGGACCATTTGTTAGATGCTCGACACTGTACTGGGAGCTTGGGTGCTTTCAAAATATTAGGTTACTTAATCTTGAGAACAATGTTGGGAGGTAGATTTTATTTCTATTTCTGTTTTGTTCAGATGAAGCCATGAAGCCATCAGGGCTCAGAAAAAAATCAACCTGCCCAATGACACCGTCAGCAGGTAACCACCGCCGAGCCTGCTCCATCGGCACCACCATCCTCCAGCGGCCGGAAAGGAATGCTCCCAAGAAGACTGTCTAGAAACACGGAAGAATTTCACCTCTCATCTCCTTTTCTACATCAAAAACTACAGAATTCCATAATTGTCAACACTACTCTGATTGACTGTTCCTATGATACAATATTGACTTTTCTGATACGGCACATAAATGATAAAGGTTCTAGATTAAATGCAGCTTCCTTATTTAAATTGAAAAAAGAAAGACAAAGTTCAAGATGCTTCGTGTACTTTCTCTCCCTTATTGAGTGATGCCCTAACCATCGCACTGGGAAGTGTCCCGTTGTGACTTCATTCTGTAGAGCTTAATTTCACCTTCACGAAGGAATCAAGTGGGAGGGAAGGAGGTCTAAAAAGTCAGCTCTGACATCTCTTCTTTAAAAGATTCTTCTCTATTTTCTATCTTTGCTTCAATTGTGGAAGGAAAACATCCTCAGGGAGCAGCCCATGGCCCTCTGCTCCCCGTGACGGGCCCTTCACGCCTTGCTAGGAATGTACACGTGGAAGTCATTGAGCTGACGGGCACTCTGTGCAGAGCGCTTCCCGCTGTATCACAATAGGAACCGCTCAGGGAGAGGTGTCTCCTCCCCTGAGAGGCACTTCTCAGCCTCCCTGGCAGAACCCCTCCTGCTGTGTTCCCAGAGCCATTCGAACACATCTCACCTGACTGCGTGCAGGAGCAGCCGCCCTTTCCAGATTGGAGCACCTTGAAGGTAGAGCCCACTTGTCACCTTTGTCATCTCCCTCACAGGGCCTGGCACAGAGCAGTGTTGAGTAGTTAGTCCTTGACAATGGATAATCATATCGTTATAAGTTCTCCTCAGAGCTTAGAGGAAAGAATAACCAACATCCACAATTCCTTTGTGGCTTTATGAAAGGCATGGCATCCTGTAGGAAAACTGTCATGTTGGTGAGTAGAGAGCGCAGAGTGAAGAATGGATCGTGATCCATTCACGATCAAAGGGGGAGGGATTTTGTCCTCCAGGTTCCCAGAGCCAACCCTCTCTGCTAAGATCGGACAAATTGCTAAGTGTTATTAATCACCAAGTTAATCTTAGATACGCTCCAATTCTGCTGCAAATGCTAGAACAAACGCGGAGTGATTAAGAATCAAAGTGATCCTAGGAAACCAGGTCAGGGAAGACGAGAAGGAAGGAGGAAGAGAAAAAGAAGGGTGGAGGGAGGGAGAGAGGAGGAAAGAGAGAAGGAAGACCTCCCTGACAGCCTTACCCACAGGCCTCTGAGTTAGATCCAAATAAGCAAGTGTCCCTAAGTCAGCACTGTCAATAGCAAGACCATGTGAACTGCACCTGTAATCCTAAATGTTCTAGGAGCCATATTTTGGGAAGTAAAACATAAGTGAAATTAATTTTAGCGATATAGTTTATCTAACCCGATATATACAGAAATACTATCATTTAAACAGGACATCAATATAAAAAATTATTAATGAGCTATTTTGCATTCTCTCTTTTCCTACTAAGGCTCAGAAATCGATGGGGTTTTCCACTCGCGGCACTCAGGTAGGACCAGCCATATTTCACACACTCAGAGGACAATGCAGGTCTGAACTCGGCGACAGCTCATCTTGTGTTCCTGGGGAAGTGTCCCCCTGTGGAATTATGGCATTTCAGACAAAATCCACGCACTCTTTCTAAACGGGGCCAGATTCTTTTTCTTGAACAAAATCCTTTTTCCTGAATCTACAGTGTTGTTTTCACTTGGACTGGATTACAGACCTTATTAGAAAAGTGAGATGATACCTCTCTCCCTAACCACAATGGACAGGGCTCTCCCCTGACACATGAACTGCATTTGCAGTGTGCTGGAGGGAAGCACACTGCATGGAGCAAACCTCTGAGCAGGTTCCACGTTAGCGGGCTTGTCCTCACTATTAACCTCTGACGTGCTGGGACAAGATGCACGCGTGGAAAGGAACGCACCCCGCTTCCCCTTTGCGCTCTTCTCTGTGTTTTCATAACATCTCCAGGTAATGGGGCACCGGTTTATTTATTTTTCTTCTTCACTAATTTAATTAGTGTCTGCTGTCTCTTTAATGGCCACGAATGCATCTGCTTATCTGGAGGTTGTTAAAGCGGCTTTTGTCTCTTCCCAGGCTGGCCTTGTAGGCAGGAGGAATCTCCATGCTTTCTGGCCCTCTGGAATTTCACTTATCTTCCTTGTCCCCTAGGAGAGCCAGTAAGCCCCACACAGCTTTGTCTCTGCCTAATGCAAACAGTTTGAAGCTATTGTGCTAAAAACTTCACAGAAATAATGGCACTATATCCTGAATTTCAACAATAATGGATATGATCAAAGAACTTAAAACTCTATTAAGATTAACCAAACTTCAACTTTTGTGGCTCAGAGCTCCGTGAAGGCGGCCTGTGGACAAGTTCTGACGGACAGAGCACGTCCCAGGGCCGCCCAGCCGGAGGAATCTGAAAAGAAGTCTTAACCTCAACACCAACAGCGGGGTCTGCGTACTTCACTTTGAAAAGAGACGGCAAAGATAAATTACAACAACGGATCCAGAGTTATTCCTCTGATCAGCCAAGCACACTGTGGCCATCCTCACTTCAGGCTCTGAGTCTGATCCACGGAAGAGGCTTGGGGCTTTCCTTTTTAATTAAATGATTCTAACCTTAAAAAGGGGGAGGGATACTCTGCAAAGGATAATATAGAAGTAGTTGCTTTGAGCTCTATTTAAGGACAGTCTTATATTTAAGAAACACGAAATCTGGAAGAACTCAAATAATAATTTCTGGTATTCCCAACTCATCTATGTAATAAGATAACAATTTTGCTCCTCTCCTGGGTCAAGAGTGAGCAGCACTATGCCATTTACACAACAGACTCCTCTCATCGGTGGTGGGAACTGAGTCAGACAGGGCGTCTAAAACCGTCTCAACCCTTCAGCACAGTCAGCTTCTCTCGGCAGGAAAGTCAACCTTGAGAATCTAGAGGTCAAGGTCTATTAATATCATAGACAGTTACATGATCCACACTATGTGTATATTCTGCTTATTTATTGTAATAATGTAACCCCTATGGTTTTATATGGCAGCTCTTGGAGAATACTTTGTGAGCATTTCTCAGAAGAATCAGGTCGATAGTTGGGGGATGTGCTGTCTCTTTGTGTGTAATATTCATTCAACAAACCTTTATGAGCCCCATAACCAAGGGACCATGTACACCATCTGTAATAAATCTCTGCTGGAACGCTCCCACATCTGGACACTGGACATGTTTTACGAGTGGCTAGATTGCCATAGGAATGAGTTTTTTACTTTAATTCACTCGTGTTCTTCCTTAGTGTTGTATCCTCATAATATTATTATATATATCAAATAGGGCAAGGTACAGGGTGGGCACAGGGAAGCCATGTCTTACCATTAGTCTTTGGGGTCCTTTTAATTTATAAACTAAAGAGGTTTGTTGTTATTTGCTTGTTTTTAGGGCTAGTTTAGGCTAAAGGTGGTTTTTTAGTGATAAAAGATTGCCTATAGAAGCCTGTACTCTCTGGAACCATTACCTTTGTTTCTTTGTTTAAAACTGCTAATCTTTTCTGAAAGTGAGGGTGCCACCTTGCATGCGTGTGTGTGTGTATGTGGATGAATACCCTGCATGTGTATGTGTGTATGTGTATGAATATCTTGTGTGTGTGTGTGCGCGCATGAATAGCCACTTAATTAACAGACAATGGTCATTCACATCTCCTGCTGAGCATTTAAATATGACCTCAGCCCTAAAACTCAAGCCAAGTATCTGTTAAACGGTTGCTTTGCAAAGCACAATATAGTAGTCATCTAACAAACTTGTTCCTAAAACGTATGTGAGGAGAAGAAAATGAAATAAAGGGCTAGATTCCAGGTCTTCATGCCTTAGACATGCCCTCCCTCCTGCCCAGATGTCGTCCTTACCTGGCTACTTACCTGGGGATTGTCTGGACGCCCTACACAGAGGGATCTGCCACGTGTGGCTGTCCTAGTGTTCTTCCAGGCCTACTTGGAAGAAAACAGGAACAGCCTTCCCAAACCTCCAGCATGGAGGATAAGCCAGATCTAGACACGCATCAAGACCCAGCAGAAGCTGCACACGGGCAGACTGCAGGGCCTCCAGGAGGGGCACAGAGGAGGCACTCCAGGATGAAAACATTCTTCATCCAACAGCTGCTCTTTGTGAGCAATGAGAAATTATGGGATATTATAGAACTTGAGCAATTTAATCTACCTGTACATTAAACCTTTTATGTTTAGTGATTTGCCTTTTTTTAAATAAAACATCCTCCTGATGTATTATGCATAGCTTATTTGCAATTGAATGCCTCAGAGTGATATAATATTCTCCAGATTTCTGGGCAGGGGCTTTAATTAAAAGGAATATGAAAACCAGGCACCCCCAAGCACTTATGCTGGTGTTTGGGGCCCCAAATTATCTTAACTTGCGCTCACTTGCATAACTAGCTTTCTTGAACATATAGTCTTTTAACTCCTGAATGTTCTACAGGCAAGGCCCATAGGAGAAAAAAGGCTAGGGATTGGGAATTCAGAGGCAGGGTGACTCATGCTGTCTCAGCCCAGGGGAGGAGGCCACTCCAGAAATCACACCCAGGAAGGGTGTCATGCAGACTGGAACATCGGAGGTGGTGAGGACAATGTGACTGCAGCTGGCTCTCAGGTGAGTCCTGGTGAAAACTGGAGCGGGGCTCCTGCTGCAATGCTGGCTGCCGTGCTGGCTATGGGCCCTGTGTGGAGGATGGCTCAGACCTCCACCTAAAGAAGGCTGACTGGAATGTGTTCTAAGTGGTGTCGGGGGAAGAGGGAGAATCTCCCTCTGCCCTTTCCCTTAAGGTTCTTCTGGCTGGCCAAATAATCAACAAGACAGGTTAGCAGGAGAAAATAATATCAAGTTTAATAACATGTATACATGGGAGAAGCTCAGAAATGAGCAACTCGTCCCTCTGTCTAAGCTGCTTTCTTAAGTATTGCAGCTAAAGGCGAAGGAACGTATTGGGGGTGGCTAGTGGCCTGGGACTTCAGAGGGCAGAAGGACAATTCTTTTCAGGGTCATCTATTGATAATTTGGTCAGGGAGAGATAGAGTTTTTTGATAAAAGGGGCTTGGTGCCCCTCCCATTGCAACATCTATTTTACATTATCTTTATAGCCATCATGATAGAAGATCTGTTCCAGGAATGAGCCACCATGCCAGATTCTCTAGGCAGTTAGTGGGGGAGGTCAAATATCCTTATTGTCTTCAGCTGGAAATAATCCGCATACCAGAGTGGTGCTTCCTGGGGCAGCTTGCCCTGAGCACCATCAGTTCCCTCCTCTGAAACTTCCCTAGAAGTTTCACATATTAAAAGCTGAGCTGGTGACTGTGGAGAGAGAAATCGTGTTAGTATCTGAGTGATAAGAAGTCTGTAAAGAGAGAAAAGAACGTAGATTAGAATGAGGATGAACAGGCAGAAAAGAACAAATCAGAGCACATTTCCCCACAGTCTATTAAATCAGTCCCCCAATCCTGGAAATAAGTCAGTCCAATAAAATGTGTTAGCTTCGTTTATCTGATGAAAAATGTCAATCTTCTCTTTTAATAGATTTAAGTTAGATATTACTTGACCTGTTTGATTCACATAAAAGCAACATTTTTTTCTAATGATTGCACATGTTCCTCCTTGCTGGGCAGTGAGCACATCCAGAGCACGTCGATTTTGGAGCACCACAGATGTTAGGCTGTTAATCTCTGACTGGAGTATGTTCAAGGTTTGTATGATGGTGTTGAACTCTTGCTCCATTACCATAGAGAGATTTAAGATTGCCTTTTCCAACTCATAATCTCCAAAGCTGGGGAATAGGACTCTCAAGGCTGAAAAGAACTTGGAGTTGTGATACACAAGCGGATTTTCCACAATTTCTCGACTGGCACGTTTATGTGGCACAATCTTATGAACAAACGAACCCAAGTTTGTAATTTGGCTAGCATTTAAGGTGGAGTGTTTGGTGACAGAAGGAGCCAGGTATCCAAGTCTGCATCGTCTTGACCAATTAGGTGGAAATCTTTTATATACTTTGTTGCCGCATAAAATGAAAAGACCAGTGTAGTTTAAAGACAAGGTTAGAATTGAGTCTGTAGTTCCCAGGATCTGGACTATTTCATGATCTGTGCCACTTGCACTGTTACTACCTAAACATCTCCATTTCCCATGGGCTCCTGTCAATCTGTGAGAACAGAACAGATTGCGGAATAGCTGGTACAGGAGGCCTGCAGTCTGATTTTGGCAGCTATAAAGCCTGGTCTTGTCACCTGACCAGGTGAGTCCAGATTTTTGATCCACCCATATATAGTCTGTGGCATTGGGCAGCCTAACCATGCGGATAGCTGCGATACCCCAAGTTGTACACGGGTGGCTCGTAAGCCATCCAGAGCACTTGGTGATTTGGCAAATGTTTGTGCCAGAGGGAGTAGTGATAGAGTCACTTACAATTCCCTTGAGAGTTCTGAAGATGTCATCTGCGGAATCAAACCGCAGAGTTTGACTGCAATATTGTCTCAGTATGTCACCCAGGAAAGGTCCAGCGCCATGTTTACTTTCAATGCAGAGGGAAAAACTTTTACCTATTGCTTGTACTTGGGCAAGGGACAGTCCTTGACCTTCTAAGTAGTCTTTCTGGGGCCCAAGTGACTCACCAGGAGAAGAAGCAGAGTGAAGTTTCCCTTGTTGCGGATACCATACTCTGTTATTCATCCATCTTCTATACTTAGTCCACCAGGTGTTCACATCAGCAGAAACAAAGACTAGTTCAGGTTCTTTTGCACTATCTAGCTGTTGACATAACCAACAGTCAGATTGATTAGTTAGCGTGGCTGGGCTTGGTAAACTGGCATAAGGGGATGTTTGGTCTGTGCCCAACCTGTTGAAAAGGAGAGGGTTAGTAAAAGCAAGACACGGATCAGAAAAGAGCCCATAGCGGAGACTTAGAGAGGGGAAGAGGGACAGATAGAGACCAGCACTCTCCAGTCAGCTTTCTAATAAATGATTAAAATATATATATATATATATATATATATATATATCTACTAATAGTTTGTGTGTGTGAGTGTGTATATATATAGGGAGTTTTGAAGCAAGGGGGAGGAAATGGGTCAAAGTAGGTTTTTTCGATCTGTGATCTTGGGAAAAGCTGTCTACTTCGTGATGTCGGCTGCTTCTGGGGCCTGGGTTTTGGCCCTCGAAATCCTTAGTTTAAGGTCACCTGTGGGGATTATCTCTCAGTTGTCTTGAGAGCGATGTTCTGGGTCTATTTTGGCGTGGCTCGCATGGATCCAGGAAGATTTTTCCTTTATTTTGATGGCAGTGCAGGTCGTCAGTAAGACTTCATAAGGTCCTTCCCAGCGAGGTGACAGTGCGTGTTTTCTTCTAAAGACCTTGATGTACACCCGGTCTCCTGGTCGAAAGGGATGGCAAGGCTTGTCAGAAGGTGGTGGCCATGTCTCTTTTACCTGTTGACGATATGCTTCAAGTATACTAGTTAATTTTTGTATATAACAAGTCATAGCATCAAATTGTTCACTTAAGTTCCCATAATATTCATTTAATCCAGGAATTGAAGGTTTAGAGACGCCAGTAGGCATCAGATGTCCAAAAACTATTTCAAAAGGAGTCAGTCCATGTCTTCTATTTGGAGTATTTTGAATCTTCATAAGGGCCAAGGGCAGAGCCTCTGGCCATTTAAGTCCAGTTTCTTGACAGACTTTTCCTAGAGTTCTTTTTATATCTAGATTTTTACGTTCCACTTGCCCTGATGACTGAGGGTGATATGGGGTATGAAATTTTAATGAATACCCCAGAGTTTTTGCAAGCAAGTGGTTTATCTCTGCTGTAAAATGAGTTCCTTGGTCTGATTCAATCCATAAAGGAATGCCAAAGCGAGGAATAACTTCAGTTATTAATTTCTTTACCACTGTTGTGGCATCTGCATGTCTGGTCGGATAGCATTCAGTCCATCCACTAAACATGCAGACAATAACCAAACAGTGAGAGTAACCTAAAGCTGAGGGCAAGTCTATAAAATCCATTTGGAGTGCCGCAAAAGGCAGCGTGGGCCTGGGAGGACTTCCTGGATCACACTGATTTCTCCCAGAGACTTGGTAAGATTTGCAAGTTGTGCACTGGGAGGTGATTTGGTCAGAAATTTTATGGATGCCAGGGCAAAACCAATTGTCTTTCAGTTCCTTAACTATCCCCCGTTTGCACATATGTCCCATTTGGTGAGAAATAAGTGCAAGCCAAAAAGTCAAAAGAAAAGGAGCTACTGGAAGTCCATTTGGTCCAACGTATAATTTATCTGATAATTGTGTGGCACCCTTTTGTATCTAATTGTCTTTTTTAGATTGTGGGGCGTTTGCCTGATAGTTAATAACATCAGTCAGGGATAAAGGCAGGTTTAAGAATTGGGTGGAAAACGGATAAGGGGGTCTATAGTGAGCTGCATGTTTAGCAGCTCTGTCAGCCCTGTCATTTTCTAAAGATATGACATTAATCTCCTTAGTATGGGCTGAACAATGAACGATGGCAATTTTTGAAGGAAGGTGAATAGCTTGTAATAAGGCTGCAATTAAGTGTCCATTAGTAATAGGAGTTCCTGTAGAAGTTAAGAATCTATAGGATTTCCAAATTGTGCCAACAGCATGGCAGACTCTAAAAGCATATTTGTGTAAACGAAAGAAAAACAAGGTTAATGGTTAGAGCAAATTGTAAACCAGTTTTTGAGTTCAGAGGACAGCCAGTGAAGAAGAATTTTAGATGTCAGCGTCAAAGTATCTTTTGCAGTTTAAAATGTCTCTGATGGTGTCGTCAGGTCATCTCTTAAGTTTATATCAAGTTCATCAGCTTCAGTTTGTAAGGCTTCAGGAAAAAGGGCAGGTTCAGTTTTCAGTGATTTTAAATGAAAATGATGGAAAAAATCAAAACCGTTAGTTTGGATATCTGTAGCCAGATATTTCAGGAGACTAGAAGAAATCAGGATCCAGTCCAGTCAACAGATATAAAACAAAAACCTCAAAAGACAACAAAACTAGGATCTAATATCCGCAAATTTATACTGAAATAGTTTTTACTGAAATATAATTTTTCTCTCTAAAATCACCCTCATTTTTACTAAGATAGCAAAATTAAAACTAGTTTGCAAAATAAGTCTAGTTCCAATAGAGTTGGCTCAATTATTTACATAAGTACAGCAAGAATAGCAGTACCTAGGCTCTTTTAAATCTGTTTTGTTGGAACTTTTTATAAGGAATCTCACATTGAACTTTAAAGGTCTCTCGAGGCCAGGAAAGCCAAGCCAAGGATTTTGTCATCAGACTTTGCCTGTAATATTTATAAATTTGGGTGAATTCTTTTATTCCGAGGTTTCCCCAAAATATTTCAAGGTTTTTTGTACCTGCCAGATAAGTGACATTTTTTATTTACCCTGGTAAGTGCTGTTTGGAACATAAGGTACCAGGCCAATATTTTTACGTGGCTTTATTCTATAAAGTCCAATCTTCATTCCTCAAAAGCTGTATGGTTATATTGTAAATATGATGTTCCAGTCACAACCTTGGTAATAGAACCAGTGTTTTCAATTGTGCCCTGTTATAAGGAGAACAGATTTTTATTGAACTTATGCAAATAACTATATTGCCATGAAAACAACAATATTCACTTACTAAGAGTTTTTAAATTCGAGGGATCAGGTAGAGAGAAAAAGATAAATATTTCAATTTTACTTACAAAAGTATCATTTACCAAATTGCTGTAAGTCATAGCTAGCTCAGGAGAAAAGAGAAAAAGTTTTCCTTAAATCTGAAAAAAACAAAACATTAAAAATTCAGCAATACTTCAAACGAAAAATCATAAAAATTATAATCATCCTTATCAGTTCATTCAGTCCTGTGTAATCCATTCTTGATCCCAATCTTTTTGTTAGCAGCTTCACGAAGTTATCAGTCTCTCCATCAGATTTTTATAATTTTTTTACCCAGTTCAGTTTTATGATCAGAAAGTTTGTCAGAAACCTGTACTCCAGTGTAAATGTCAGAGTCCTTTCTATGAATTTTTCTGAAGTTGAAACATTTTGCAAAAGCATTAGAGCAAAGAAATAAGTCTGTAAACAACAAGACCTCAAAATGGCAATTGACAAGGAAATTTGGTTAATTTTGTGACATACAACACTTTAAAATAATAATAACCAGAATTATGACTGATAACCAGGACAGATCAGAATTTCAGTAATGTTATACAATTTTAAAACACCTATGTCAATAACATTTGCCCACATAATAGCACCTAAGCAGGCTTATCATCATTGTTCTGACAATGTTTTCCATGTAATTGAACATATTGAATAAGCCTAATAAGTTTACTATCTTTCCCCTTATAGGAAGAGAGCAAATTTTTTTGAGAAGTTCCAGTGCCCTTTGAAAATTTTCAAAGAAATAAAAGTTAAAAAAAAAGACTTTAAGATATGAATTTTGGGGGAGCTTGTCAAAAATATAAACAATCAAAGCAAACAGAGCATTAACAGTCTAAAAGCCTTAATAGAGAGACCTCAGTCTTTTGAACGTAGGAAATTATTTTAACAGTTTTTTTTTTTTTTTTTTGTCTTTTAGGTAGACTTATTTAAAGGTAAAGAAAAATCTTTTGTAACTTCTTTATCAAGTTTAAGCAAATTATCTTTTTAAGAGACAGAAGACCAAATTTTAATTTTGCACCAGCTTATTTCTGCTATTAAAACTCATTTACTTAATTAAGTTCATTTCAATCTTAGCCAACTTGACCATGCAAAAACTCCTTTTCCAGAATTCCTCTTCTACAAACCTTCTATAACTTTCCTTTTACATTCAGAATTTGTCCCATGTCTTTCTTTTCCCTCCTAGTACTTGAGGACAAATTTATCTTTCTTAATCGACCAAACAAAACATTTCCATTCTTTGTACCTTTATACATCTTACTTTCCTTGTAAACAGACATATTTTTTTTAATATTTAGTAGCTTCAATCACATATACTAATTATAAATTTTAACTTTTAGAAACCTTAATTTGTAAGTAAAAACTAAGTAAACAATTATAAACTTTTTTTTACATTAGTATCTTGTGGCTTGGAAAATTTATAAACACTTCATAACTTCTAGAAACACATTACTTTATAGTACAATCTTTTAATAAAACACATGTTTACCAATAGACCCAAAATATCTTTTAGTTTTCCTGTAATGAAAAGCCAAAAGTAGACAAATGTACATTTAGCAATCAATGTCTAATATCTTATCTTATTTGGAAATGATGATACTCAGAGAATTTTTATCATAAAACTTAGCAAAACTCTCAAGTTTTAAGTCACCAAAAAGAGTTTGGAAGCTGTAACCACCATAACACATAATTATTGTTTAAAGTTCATCCAACATTCATCTTTTTCACAACTATTTAGTTACTTATTCTCAATAATTATTTAGATTGCCTATAAGACTTCATAAGACTTCAGATAAAATTAGCCATCATTTAAATTACTATTTTTGTTAACCAGTTCTGTAATAGAAATAACATCAGTTTTTTTTTACAAAATTTTATGTAAATTTCATTACCTCTTATACCTTTAAACATAATTATCATTAAGATTTTTATCAATAGGTCTTGGTCTTCTAATTTTGGACAAGAGAAGCATTCCCAGTCAGACATTTTAAAACATACTCAGGCAAAGTTGATGTAACTTCTTTGTATAAAATTAGCTCAAACATTTTAACCTTTATAATCTTATCAACACTTACACTTTTACATGTTCTCAATTCAATTGTAACCTGAGTCAAGGTCTTAAGACTAGTCAAATTTTTCCCTTCCTTTTTCTGGCCTTAATTTTTAGGTACCAATTAAGCAATTATGTGAGAGCTCTCAAAACATTTTTTTTTCCCCAATTTAGAAGTTTTTCCAATTCAAAGGATCCGTCGTCTGGCCATTGACGAGTAGGATCTTCATTTGTATATTTATTTCAATAGTGACTCAAACCAATAAGCCTCTTTAAGGAAAGACCCGGAGGTAAATTTCTACGCTTAGAATAAATCTTTCCCATGGACACAAGAGGCGTCCCTGGTGAGGGCGCAGATGATGTAGCCCCCATGATCCACAGAATTCACTCCCAAAGATATTCAGACTCCCCTGAGAGCTTGGCACAGCCAGACAGAGACAGTTCGGAACCCCAGTCTACTCGACTGGCCACCAAGATGCACCCCGGTAAATGCACCTTCCGTATGGTGGAGACCAAGGAGAATATTCTCACTGGTCACAAAGCCAAGTTTTCTCAGGACACAGAACAAGACAGAAGGAAAAACCTCACCCGTTTTTTTTTTTTTTTCTTATGTGCACAATGACAGCTTTAGCCACGCCTTAGGTCTCTTGGAGCCAGAATAATACCTAGCGGGGGAGGTGCCGCGGGGTCGGGGACTGTGTGCTTTACAGAGTACCTCCTCGTTGCACGGACATTTTCTTGCAGTTGGCGGGGGACCTGTGTCATCTACCCCGTTCCGTGATCCAACTTATCCTGTCACGGGAGTCTTCTGAAAGTGGCGAGCGCCCTAATGGCTCTTAACTGCTCGACCCGCGCCCACTTAAATTTGCGGCATTTTTGGCTTCCAAGATGCCCTCGGCAATGGCCTTCACTTCATGTGCATAATAACCCACAGTAAAGTTTGTAGACGCCGGTCTGGTGAGACCCGCAAACTCACCAGTCTGTGGGGCCGGCCCAGACAGCAGGCTTATAGGGCCTATGCCTGTGTCCTACCCTATGGTATTTCCTTCTTATGACAAAAGACACAGACAAAAGAGAAAAACAGAGACTACCTTTGGGAGGAAAAGGGATCAAGATCAAAAACCAAGAGTACTCTACCAAATTTAAACCAAGAGTCACTAAAAGCCCAAGAAACTAGTTTCCCAAATATTTTCTCCTGCCAATCTAAATTTAGAAAGAGAAAAAATTTTCACCATTTCCTTCCGCCGGACTCTGCAGATAGAGATTCCGGGAGGCTGACATGGTAAGAAGTCTTACCTTTTTGCCGGCTTTCGTCAGGCGTTCCCGTATCTCACCATCTGCAGTAGTCCAGGGAGAAGGCAGGTCTTCCAGCCAGAGAAGGCAACTTGCCAGCCAGTGTGGATCCTGCCGACTACGCCAAAACTGTCGGGGGAAGAGGGAGAATCTCCCTCTGCCCTTTCCCTTAAGGTTCTTCTGGCTGGCCAAATAATCAACAAGACAGGTTAGCAGGAGAAAATAATATCAAGTTTAATAACATGTATACATGGGAGAAGCTAAGATATGAGCAACTCGTCCCTCTGTCTAAGCTGCTTTCTTAAGTATTGCAGCTAAAGGCGAAGGAACGTGTTGGGGGTGGGTAGTGGCCTGGGACTTCAGAGGGCAGAAGGACAATTCTTTTCAGGGTCATCTATTGATAATTTGGTCAGGGAAAGATAGAGTTTTTTGATAAAAGGGACTTGGTGCCCCTCCCATTGCAACATCTATTTTACATTATCTTTATAGCCATCATGATAGAAGATCTGTTCCAGGAATGAGCCACCATGCCAGATTCTCTAGGCAGTTAGTGGGGGAGGTCAAATATCCTTATTGTCTTCAGCTGGAAATAATCCGCATACCAGAGTGGTGCTTCCTGGGGCAGCTTGCCCTGAGCACCATCAGTGGCTATCACCACTGTGCTCTGTCACCCCCAGGCAAATGGCTGGGACACAGCAGGGTGCCGACATCAAGGTCTACAGGAAGGTGGCGCAGAGCCCTGACCACAGGCGTGCCAGGTCTTTTGTCTGCCAGGTTTAACAGGACATGACAGCTGTGAATGGACTCATGCTCCAGAAGACTTACCTGGGTCTCTCCTCAACCTTTCCATGAGGACTTCTCAGACAATAATAAGAGCATGTCACTAAATGCTACTCTGCTGCCCTTCTCCCCTCTCTCTCTTTAAGTACAAAAGTCAGCCTTTTCTGGGAAACTTACAACTGCTAAGAGAGATCCCCACCACTTTCATCTCAAACTGGGCCCCAAGGGCTAACAGGCCAGTGTGCTGTCTGCACAGGTGAAGCCCCAGGAGGACGCGCAGATGCAGCGGCACTAAAAGTGACTTTCCCAGGGCCATGTGGATCCGTGGGCGGTTTTCACCTTCTAAGCCTCTCCTGCAGCCGCAGAATGAAGGGAGCAATACTCTCCTCTGGCCAGCACCATTTCTGGAGTGCAGTCATCTGGAACATCTACATGCAGCAGTTTACTGTACCTTAGAACCGCCTTAGAACCACCCCCCACCTCCCCGGCCCAGTGCCTGTCTCTGCAGGGCTCATCTCAGCGTGTCCGTACCCACACAAATCTGTTTTCTGAAACAGAGTTTCTCTTCCCCAATTTTCAACGTTGTTCACTAAGTGGTCCAACCAGTGACAGAAATGTGCTCCTTATGCACAACATCACCATCTCCTCTTGGAGTCCATCTTCAATTCCCAGCAACTCCTCTGGGATTTTACGTAATAGTCCACTTCCCAGGAGATACCCGGCACTCTGTGGATGCTAAATTTTTCCTGGGCTCAAAAACAGATCCAGAATCCACTTTCTTACTTTAAACAGGAAAAGAAGAAAAATTTTCTATGAGTTACTTCATGCACATGTACTTTCAATTCCACAGCCTACGGAAATTATTGGAAAATGGTAGATTGTCATCTCTAATTCTTCAGTTTTCCAGATATGATATCTACTCGTACCTTAGAAAAGAAATCTTCTTAAGACTTTATTTGTTGTTTTATGTTTTCCATCCCAAGAAAACAAATTATGAGACTACAAAACAAGATAAAAATCCAAGATTTAAAACTTTTTTATTAATGTCACTTCATTATAGCTCTCACGTTTCTACGTCTTTATTTTTTATATTTTTCCAAAATAACCGAATAACCTTAGAACATTTTCTAGGTAATAGCCCTCGTTCTATGTGATCATTACTCATTTAGGACCATTTAGTGAAGAACTACTCTCTCCTCCAAGATGCTATCTACAATTGGGTTAAAAAAATTTAACATGCTTCAAAAATAATAAGATCCCACGGGCAAAGTCCTGCTGTGAGATATATATGATTGTAACCTTCACTAAAACAAACAAGAGTGCACGTCTGTCTCTAAGTATAAAATTTAGCCCAGTGAATTTTACCCCACGTGAATACGCCTCAGTGGTGTAGGGTTTACATTCCACCAAATGGGAACAATTAATCTAAGACTGATTGGCTTGACTATGAAGAGGGAATTTCCCTTGATTTCTTGCCATTCCTTTAATTATTGCATAATCATCCTTCCTTTAGTCTAGAAACAAAAGAACTCTGACAGGCTTCCAAAAATAGAATCAGCTACCAATTATCTGGTCATAGGGTTTAAATGGATGGAGACCCCACCTGCCCTAACGACTTGGATAAATGAGATGGTGGAAAGGGGGGATGTACATGGGAGTGGACACAGCTTAGGGGCACTTCCTTTGTGCAAGGCACTGGGTGGGGTCACGAAAGGAGGAAGAAGTCCAGCCTGCCAAGGACTCGCACCTTCACACCAGCTCTAATCCTGTCTCTAATGAGGCAGGGTAGGAGTAAGAAATAATAAGTAAAGAGTTTGAGAGCAGGAGACAAACACCAAGGCAGACAGGCTCTGTGAAAACTCTGCTGGAGTACGAAGAACACTCTCCAGAAACACAGGCACTGGCAGAGGGGAGGCGAGATCTGTCAGCCTTAAAAGGCACGTGGGTTTTGATCAGTCAAGGAAAAGGAGAAAGGGTCTTCCAAATAGAAACAGCAGCACGAGTAAAGGCAGAGAGATATGAAAATACATGGCATATTCAGGGGACAGCAAGATGCCAGCGACTAATCCTAAACTTTTGAGAAGCGAGTCACATCACATCTTCTCATACTGAGACGAGGCCTGTGTTGCTCCATTCCTGACCCCGTTAATTCTAAGAAGCTCAGTGTCAAGCTTCCTTATTCTCGTCATTAGGTGAAAATGACAGAACTAGCATGATTAAGAAAGAACATTTCTCACTCTAGCTGGTCTGGTTATTATACCAATATTACTATACCTTCTCCCAACATATAATAATCACTTTCAAAATTGTTAGTTGTAGTTTCTCTTGACTCTAAATTAATTTCCAGTCATCGTCTACTCAACACAATAACTCTAAAAAATAATAAGAGGAATTATTGCCATAGTCTGGGATCTGTACTCAGGAAAACTGAAATGATTCTTTATTATTTACAACTGCTATTATCAAGTTCAGTCAAAGATTCATCATCTTTGATAATTACTATAAAAAAGATCAAGTAAAAAAAGTCAAGTCAAAATATGGACTTAACAAGTCTTTGTGAGTTAAAGGCCGTATATAAGGTACATGGGTGAAGACCATGAGTATCCAATATGTAGGATTCCAATAGATGAAGAGATTTCTTACAGTTACCAAAATTACGTAAATGCATATTGCTCTGAAGGAAGAAAGGAGAAAAGGTGAAAATTGTTTATAATTAGGCCTACTTCTGAAAATCACTACATGGTTTGACATCAGAGCATTGTGTGAAGTTGCAAAGGGGGCTTAACTCAGAAGATTTGAAACAGTATATGTTAATAATTTCCATATTGTTTTCGGATTTCTTGTGTATCTGTTTATGCATAAGTCCTTCAAAAACAATAAAGAGTTAAAACCATATACCCAAAGCTGCTTAGAAAGCACACGATAATGCATCCTACACAGAAACAACTTTAATTAATCAATTAGCAGAATTAGCGGGAGAGAGGGAAGCAACAGATTTCACTTTAATAGAATATCTAAAATCCTACAGGAAAGTGCTAAATGCAAATAATCTTGCATTAAAACAACCTAGTCTAAGGATCTGATAAAATGGACCACCGGGCTAGGAAAGTAGGTAAAGAGAATATTATAAACACTGCTCAGAGTTTCATCTCAAAATAACTCATAAACTGAGGAATGATCAAAGTCTTCTCTGATCCTCCACATCTTCTATCAAACTAAATGATCCCACTAACAAAAGGTTGGGACAGTTCCCTCAAGTTTAGGAACTTCTCAGGGTTCTCCCCAAGCCTACAAAGTGTATCCATTCTCCCACAAAGGACGAAGCTCTGGTGGGCGCCACGTGCAATAAGGATAATGGCCACGTTTGCTGAGCACCTTCCAGAAGTCATGGGCCTGTGCTGTGTCTGCGTGACCTCATGCACCTGGGAGGGCTCACTTTGCCCCGATGTTAAGGGGGGGTGGTCAAGAAAAATAACCTAAAGTTATTTTTACAACCCAGAAAGTCACCTCCTCCTTGTAACCCCAACGTGTCCTCTCAGTGCCTTCAAAAGTGGCTGTCATCTAGCAATGCAAGACGGGGTTTTTTAAATCCCTGACCCTCACAGCAATGTGCAGTTGTAGAATGCACTTATCACGGTGGCCCTGGAGACGCTCACACCCATGAGCAGGGGACCAGGCCACTGCCTGGGTCTCAGGTGGGACCCGTGGCTCAGAGACTCAGCACACTCCTCCTCCACGTGCCCCAACAGCATCTTAGAGAAGAGGGGAAAGCAGGGAAGGACCAGCCCACATGCTGATGATAAGGGCCAACATTTACAGAACGCTGCAGATGAGCCGGGCACTGCTCTAACCCTGCGTAGGTCAGCTCGCTCACGCATGACAACCTCTGATGGCGGTACGGTTCTTATGCCCACTTCCTGCCCAAAGTGGGGGAACAAAGCTGGGGTCAAAGCTAAGCCCAGGCCGGCCCAGGACCTTCACTCGTCACCCGAGCCACTGCCTGTCCAGCCAAGTTCTCGGGATGAGAAGACCTTCCATCAGGCATGTTCCCTTCCAGGACACAGGGGAGGGTATGACAAACACCCCCTGTACACATTCTATATCCGTGAAATGTCAGGTTCCCTGTGGGCGACCACATAGACTGTTAGCCTCAGCAAATTCTCACCTTTTATGGTCATCTTTACAAAGCGGAGCTCACAGACAGGCTCCAAGAGCCCGCTCCTTACCTGCAGGTGTTATAGCAAAACAATAATGGCCATTATCTCTGGGTGATGAGATTAGAGGGGTTATATTATATTTTTAATTTTATGCTTTTGCAAATATTTGACACAATGAGCACGCATAATTTTTATTTTGGAAGAAAAAGAAAATTCCATTTTTTGAAAGAAATAACCCCGTTAGCATTTTCCTTTCCTTCACAAGGCTTATAATTAGGATGTATGATTTGAGAGGTCTTCCGTAACTGTTATACTGGAGTGTCTTCAACAAATCCTAAATATAAAGATTTTTAGGGGATTTATTGCCTGTGAAAAAGTCCACATTTATACGGACACAGAACAAAGTTTCTCACACATTCCTAGGTCACATGGGCAGAGGCGGCCTAACCAAATCAGTCAAGCATATTGACAATATTTATTGAAACCGAACTAAATGCAAAGCATAAGCAAAACTCTGTAAGATCTTTATCCTGTAGACAGTAGGGAACCATTAAAAGCCAGCTTCTATCCATGTGGAAGTCTGAAGCTCGCAGCTTGGCAGAAGCAGCGACCGTTGAGATGGGGTCTCAATTTCCAATATGCCCCCCATGGCACACACTTCCCCCACCCAAACCTGATCCCACCGCCAGACGCACCAGGCCACGTCTCATGTCTACGGCTTGGCTATCCTTGCTCATTCCTCACAGAGGCAGCTGTGTGTCTCCTCCAGAGGTCAAATCCTCTCTCTGAATTCTGGACCCGCCCAGAGCCACCTGCCTGACATCCAATGGGCCCTGATCTATTCCAACTCCCCGGGACTGTGAGAGCATCTGACACCACTGGCCACAGCCCTTTTAAACGCTCCCTGTCTTCTGCCCTAAAAGCTCCTTCTCAGCCACCTTTCAGTGTCCCGTTCCTCAGCCCATCCCTCAGAGAACGATGCTCCCCAGAATCCTCGTTTCTCTTCCGACTCGACTCTCACTTCCTGTGACCTCATTCACTCCTAGGATTGCAACAAGTCCCGAATCTACAACTCCACCTGATATCTCTTTCCAAAGCTATCAGGCCTTGTTATCAGTTGAATCATGTCCCCAAAATTCACATGTTGAAGTCCCAGGACCTCAGAATGTGACCTTGTTTAGAAATAGGGTCACTGCAGATGTAGTTAGCTAAAACAAGGTCACACTGGAGTAGGGTGGGCCCTAATCCAATACGACCAGTGTTGTGAAAAGGGGAAATTTGGACACAGAGACACACAGACACAGAGAATGCCATGTGAACATGAAGCAGAGATCTACAAGCCAAGGAACATCAGAATTTTTGGCAAACCACCAGAAGCTGAGAGAGAAATGGGACAGCCCTCAGAAGAAACCGATCCTGTCGACACCTTTATCTTGGATTTCCAACCTCCAGAACTTTGGGACAATAAATTTCTGTTTTCTAAGCCACCCAGTGTGTGGTCCTTTGTTACAGCAGCCCAGGAAATAACACAGCACCTCTGCACCCAGATATCCCCCCTCATCTCCAGGGGCACTCCGGCTAAGCATATCTGAAAATAGGCTCCTCCCCATCAGCCCGAGCCAGCTCCTGCTCCCTCATCGCCAGGCTTGGTGACAGGCACCGTGATCCATGTGTTGTCTTAGCCTTGAGCTCTGGCAGGAGACCCCGTTGATTCCCCTCCCGTCATCACCTCCTAAGTACCTCTTGAGTCCCCTTTTCTCCGTTACCACCGCCTTCAACTGGGCCCAGGCCTTATCTCACCTGGATCATTCCCTAGCCTCCAAAACAGTATCAGGGTCCCCAATCCTGCCTACCCTCCAATCTATATTCCACTCTGCAGTGAAAACGGCCTTCACAGAACACAAATCTGATGGTCACTCCCAGCCAACAACACTGTTAAGATAAGGCTCAAACTCTAAACAAGCCACAAAGCCCTCCATGATTTTGCCCCACTTACCTGCATCTCGTCTCTCATCACCCCATCTTCTATTGTCGGTGAAGCCACATTAAACTGGCTCTGTTTCCAGACATCGCAGATCTCCTCTCTTGCAAGTCTTGTTTCTGCTGCCTGGAGAACTTGTCATTTTCCGGCACACTGCTGGACACGCTGCAGCCCAAGCCTGCCACCTCTGAGCCCCCAGCATCCCCCAGGGTGTCGGGCCCTGCTGACAACACTCTGTGAGTCCCTGATTTTACTAAATTGCAATAGCACCTTTTAGTCTGATGGAACTAGATGGCAAGTTCTCTGAGAGCAGGGTCCAAGTCCGTATTTTTCTTTGTTGAGTCTCTGCCATCTAGCATAGGACCTTGAATCCAATAAATATTTTCTTAACTGAATTCATTCATGAATGTGCTTTTCCTGCCGAAAAGCTCCATTGAGTTCTCAAGACAGCACACACACAGCACTGCTCCTGCCCTCAAGATGATCCCAACCTAGAGGAAGAGACAGACACATCGAGTGAAAAATATATAAAATAACATGGAGAGGTGTATTTGACCCAATCTTGAGTTATTACAGACGCTTTCCTGGATATTTGGAATTGGGACCGAGAACTGCAGCCTCCACGCATCTGTAATGCTTTAACGGGAGAGCTGTGGCTGAAGCTGCCAGCTGCTCCAGTGCTGGAGGTGAGAAAAGAGAGATGTGGATACACTCCAACTTTTAAAAATTAGGAATGAAGGACGATCCCAACCTGTGCTCTCGTAGATAGTAGAACCAGCCACATCCGGCTATTTAAATCAAGTTAAAATTAAATGAAGCCAAACATCTAGTTTCTCCATTGTGTCTCAACTTCCGAAACTAGCCAAAGGGAGAGGAGGAGCAGAGGGGTCTGGGTCAGTCTGAAAGTGTCAGGGCAGGTGGGAGAGAAAGCATCCACTTTCCGGGTGGAGTGAGCGTGGGGTAGTCAGTAAAGGGGGTGGGTGGGGACGCCCATCGGGAGAGGTGGCAGGATCCACCAAGGAAGCTTTGATGTGGGTGAGCCACACACCCCTTGTCTGGAAAGCTCGGGTCCTGACACCTCACAAAATAGTTATGAGAGTAAACTGTTAAATGTGTCTGCAAATGTATTATGACATGCAAGGAGCATGCAGACTTCCTTCTACTCTTCCCTTGTACTCTTATTACCCATTATTTCCACTCTTAGGCTGTCAGACCCCAAAATATGCATCTGCTGACGTGTATTCCAACCTACAGAACAAGCAGTCTGATTCCCCGAAACCTGGCCCGGGCCTGGCTCCTGGGGCAGTCAGTGACATGGTTGTGTAAACGAATAGGGGAATGAATGAGCGATGCCCTCAGTGCGCAACAGGAAATTAGGGCCTCTTTATAACAAAGAGCTCCTATGTCTTGTCAGTTATTTAAACCAGACTAAATGGAGAAATGTAGTTCACTGACTGCCTTCCCCTCCTTAATCTGTGTCATCTCCACGTTTACTTTTCAAAGGTTTCCATTTTTAGGGCTCAGGGGAAAAGTCTTCAAAGGTACCCACAATCTTATGTCACCAGAATTTGGGGATCAGGGTGATTAATTTCCAACTGTGTTCTGAGCTTTTGCAGCAAGTGGAAGGCAAATTAAATGCATCTATAAGTGAGTTGAGGAATGTTTTATGTGCTGAATGCTGGGATAAAACTGACAGGAATACAGCTCATCGTGCTGAAGCAACTGAGAAAAACACATTGAAAAGAAGTAAAACAATATAAAATATAGCTGGAACTCACAAATGATAAGCAATTTATTTTCCTTTCACACCATATTGGATCACAGAGAAGAGTGATGTCATTATTTTATTATTTATCACTACTGGGACTTAGCCATATGAGACTTGGCTAGGGTATCTGGATTTCAGACCATTTGTTTTCTGCTTTTATCATTAATCATTCCTCCAGCAAAATGCTGAAGCTATGGGAATGCAGAGATCCCAAACTCCCAGCTGTTAGGAGCACGAAAGACTTACTGCCAAATAGTGTGTTTGTATGTGCACCATTTGGGCCAAAGGTGGAGTAAACACATAACATTGTACAGTGCTGGCGCTAGAAGGAACATCAGGGGTCATCTGGGCCTACCCCTCACTGCCCACGTGAAGAGTCGAGGCCAGTGGGAAGAGGGGCAGCCTGATGGAGGAGAGCACCCATTGCAGTGAAACATGAGCCTCACGCCTGACTCCCTCATCTCCTAAATGCATGACTTTGGGTGAGTAATGTACATGCTCCCAGCCTATTTCCTTATTTGCAAAATCCTCACCCCGCACCCTCCTCCTCATCATCATTATGGTACCCCCTTTCTGACAGGTGCACTGCAAAGACGGAGATGGTGTGTGTATGTATCTGTAAACTGGGCATCGCTCCACAGAGGTTGGTTCAGCTGTTGGCTCCACGTTGCTGGGGCATCCTGCCACTGATGTCCAAAGAAGACACAAACCACTCACCTCAAAAGGACACGACTTCTGATGGCCATTCTAACACTGAGCTGCCCAGTACGGTGGCCACTGGCCACACGTCCCTATTGAGCACTTGAAACACGGCTACTCCAAATGAAGATGTTCTGTAGACATAAAAGACATGTGGATTTGAAGGCTTAGTACCAAAAAGAGTCAAATATCTCATTCATATTTTTATATTGACTACATGTGGAAATGATAATATTTTGGTATATGAGGTTAAATAAAATATATTATTAATATTAATCGTACCTATTTCATTTTACCTCTTTTAATGTGGCTGCTAGAAAATCTGAAATTGCATACGTGGCTCCCATCTGTGGCCCACATTCTCTTTCTTTTAGACAGCGCTGTTCTAACACCCACGCCAGGCCCAACCTCTTGGTCATGCGGGATTTCCTCTGGTTCAGCAGCGCCCACTGAGAGACAGCAGGCCAGCTGGGAAGAGGTGGCTTGTCCCATGCAGCCAAACCCCGGGCCTCAGTCTCACTGTTATTGCAATCTTCACGCAGGCGCAAGAACTCAGTCTATACCCTATAGACAAGTCTATTCTTGTCTTTTGTCCTTGAGACCTTTGCTCTCAATTTCCAGGCTTTCCATATGGTATCATTTAAAACAGCCCATCCCACGGGCCAGCCCGGTGGCATAGGGGTTAAGTGCTCGAGTTCCACTGCGGTGGCCCGGGGTTTGCAGGTTCAGATCCCGGGCACACACCAATGCACCGCTTGTCAAGTAATGCTGTGGCAGTGTCCCATATAAAGTAGAGGAAGTTGGGCATGGATGTTAGCCCAGGGCCAATCTTCCTCAGCAAAAAGATGAGGATTGGCAACAGATGTTAGCTCAGGGCTAATCTTCCTCACAAAAGAAAAAAAAAAGAACAAGCCACCCCAAAGATATATAATCCTAGGACCAATGATATAACTGGGTGTTATGGGTTGAATTATGTCCCACAAAAATATGTTCAAGTCCTAACCTCCAACACCTGTGCAGAGGAACTCATTTGGAAACAGGGTCTTCATAGATGTGATTAGCTAGGATGAGGTCATACTGGATTAGGGTGGACCCTAAATCCAATGACAAGTGTCCTTATGAGAAGAGGAAATGCCAAGTGAAGACAGAGACACATAGGGAGGACGTCAGGAGACAACATAGGCAGAGATTGGAGTGATGCAACAGGGGACACCAAAGATTGACGGCCACCGTCAGGAGCCAGAAGTGGCAAGGAAGGATCCTACCCAGGGTTTCCGATGGAGCATGGCCCTGCTGACACCTTGATTTTGGACTTCTGGCCTCCAGAACTGTGACAGAATAAATTTCTGTTGTTAATTTTAATTAAAGCCACCCAGTTTGTGGTATTTTCTGACAGCACCCCCAGGAAATGCATACATTGACAGGGGAGGGACCTCCATGCAGAGCTAATATGCTTTCCCATTTAATGAAAAGAGTTTATTTTGTAGGTCATAACCAAATAACGGTCTTTTTTAAAAAATACATTATTTTATTAGCAATCGCAAAACAACATCTAAAACAAAGCATAAAGAGTACATGATGTACAGTTCCATTTATAAAAACAATTTAGTGACAGAAAGCTGATCAGTGGTTGCCTGGCACAAGGCGTGGAGGAAGAAATGGATCACCAAGGACTCAAGGAAACTTGTGGGGGTGATGGAAGTGTACTGTATTTTGAATTTTTCATTTTTCAAAATTCTTCCAATTGCACAGTTCAAATGGATGCAGCTCATTGTATATCAATCAAGTTGATTTAAAAAACCTAAACTTTGCATTATAATAAACTTATGTGTTGTTCTATAAGTTTTAAGCTAATAGAATGATCTTATAATCATGATTTGGCATTAGCAAAGTTACTGCTAAGCTGCCCCACTTCCACTTGCTCAGCTGCTTGAAAGGGCTTCTGTGCTGAGCAGTTAGCACCGTTAAACCTTGAGCAGTAATGCCCGTGGCGTAGTTTTTATGATTTTTAACTCAAAGAAAGATTTTTATGCTGCAGACACAGTGCAAGAAATTGAAAAATTAATGTTAACAAAGAATACACTTTTATACTAACATTTTGAGCATATTTATAGTTATAATTTTTTTTCATTTTTTAAATATTTCACACAATGCACTGTATGATTCAGATAGGTCACTTAACATTTCTTTTACACTTTCTGAGCATTTTCCCACCATTCATTTTCATCCATTTGAAATAACAGATGGAAATAAGCAATGCAAACAAATTATCAAACATATGAGTCTTTAAAATCTTGTCTAGGTGGGTCATGTCTATTTAAGCTACACTATGAACAAATAACGAACCACAAACACTTCACCTAAAAGAACTGTTAAAAGTCAGAGGCTAACCATAAACGTTCTTGGCATATCAATAGATCAAGCAAGAAATATTTTAAATATCATTGGATCTTGATGAAATTTTAACGACCCAAGGGAGCTTTTTAATGTAAGACACACATCAGTTTTGTTCTAGCCTTACTGCTATGGCATCGTCCACCACTAATACAAAATTCTTGAAAGATTTCTGCATCCCTTCAGCTAAAAAGTGACCACACACAGTAATCCCCCCTTATCCTTGGTTTCGTTTTTTGCAGTTTCAGTTACCCGCAGTCAACCACGGTCTGAAAATATTAAATGGAAAATTTCAGAAATCAAAAATTCATAAGTTTTAAATTGTGTGCCATTCTGAGTAGCAAGATGAAATCTCACGCCGTCCCGCTCCAACCCGCCCAGGACGTGAATCATCCCTTTGTGCAGAGTATCCACTCTGTATACACTACCAGCCTCTTAGTCATTTAGAAGCCATCTCGCTTATCAGATCAACTGTCATGGTATCCCAGTGCTTGTGTTCAAGTCACCCTTATTTTACTTATTAATGGCCCCAAAGTGCAAAAGTAGGGATGCTGGCAATTCGGATATGCCGAAGAGAACCCGTAAAGTGCTTCTTTTCAGTGAAAAGGTGAAAGTTCTCGACTTAATAAGAAAGAAAAAATCATATGTTGCAGTTGCTAAGATCTACACTAAGAACAAATCTTCTATCCATGAAACTGTGAAGAAGGAAAAAGAAACTCCTACTAGTTTTGCTGTCGCACCTCAAATATGTATGTACGGGAAAAAACAGAGTCTGTATGGGGTTCGGTGCTATCCCTGATTTCAGCCATCCACCAGGGCTCTTGGAACATGTCCCCCAAAGATAAACGGAGACTGCTATATATAAAAGAGTCATCAGGTGGCAGGCAAGCCCTTGTTGTTGCCAGTGCTCACAAAAGGGCCTTGACAACTTTCAGCCAAAAAAAAGCTGTCAAAGATCAAAGAGTTCTCCTGGGGATTCTACAAGAATCTAGGAGCTAACCAAACTGATACAATCTCCCTGCACATTACCATAATCCAGGAATTCCAATCAACACAGAGTTAGAAATACTTTACAGACATGCTTTGGAAAAATAGAAACCATCTGAATGAAAAGGGGGCATCTGACAGCCATAATGACCTTCAACGATGTTGTTTCCATGATTCTCTTTGTTTTTCCTTCCTACCACACAACTGCATCTTGTACGTGCTTAACCACTTGGAGATGGGAAGAAGGTGGGACTCAATTATTACTTCGTAACTGATAGAGTAATTGTTTAATCCATAAATTGTCAGAATTATAGATGATGCTCTCCAACATTTATGAAATTTTACCTGCTCTGTTGTTACACAAGCCCAACACTAAATAAAATGTGTGTGTCAGCACTATGATACTATAGTCAGATTTTTAAGAGAATTCAGACAATTTTGAATTCTTTCAAATAAAATTATTTGTTAGTGATATCACACTGGATTTTAAATGCATTAATTTTTCAATGGCCGTGAAACCAATACAGTAGTCTCTCCCTTTTCCACGGAGGAGACATTCCAAGACCCTCAGTGGATGCCTAAAACCACAGATAATACCAAACCCTACATAGTCTTTGTTTTTTCCTATACATACATATCTATGATAAGGTTTAATTTATGAGTTAGGCACAGTAAGAGATGAACAATAACTAAAAATGAGATAGAACAATTATAACAATACACTGTAATAAAAGTTTATAGTTACAGATCTTAACAATCTCAGTGTACAATTATTTTTCTTTCCTTATTAAGTGGAAAACTTTCACCCTTTCCCTACTCTTGTGCTTTCGGGTCATTATTAAGTAAAATAAGGGTTACCTGAACGGGTTACTTGAACACAAGCACTGCGATACAGTGACAGTGGGTCTGATAACCCAGATGGCTACCAAGAGACTAACAGGCGGGTAGTGTATACAGCATGGATACGCTGCACAAAGGGATGATTCATGTCCCCAGTGGGACGGAGCTGGACAGCACAAGATTTCATCATGCTACTCAAAACGGTTCACAATTTAAAACGTATGAATTGTTGATTCCTGGAATTTCCCATTTAGTATTTTTGGATTGTGGTTGATCATGGGTAACTAAAAAGGTGGAAAGTGAAACGGCGGATAAAGGGGAACTACTATACTAATGAAATTCTCAACTCACCCAGCCTACGGCCAACGGGCCATGAGTGGCCAGGTCCTCCTAAATTGGTTTACCTAAGAGTGTAGCAGCAGCTTAAGCCAGCTCTGGCTCCAATGAATAGTTAACTGAGAGGTTGCCCCCTTTACTCCAGGAACCACACAGAGTTTTACTCAAATAAGTGGGAGCCCAAAATTGTATCTCTGCTGACATTGATTTCAAAGACCTCTGAGTATAGCTATAGCTGCCAACCTATCACCTTAAAAAATTCTAAGGACTGAACTCTCACAGCTAGTTCTTCAGCATCTAAACAAAAAGAAATGCTTGGACCGAACAGAGCTGATCTGATGTTTTTATCTTTACCCTTCGAGGCAAGAAAAATGACTCAAGTTGAGCAGCACAATTATCCTTCCAGGTTGATGGCCTGGTTATAAAGAACTCTCAAGGGCTGCACGTGCACAGAAGCTGTCCTGACTGTCAGACACTGGGTCATTTTAGGATGCCTCTAATATCTTTTGAAATAAAAAACAAAAAAGATTACAACTGAAATGGCAACAGAAAAGATGGTTGTTTCGGTGTTCGGCAGAGAGAAAGCTAAGCTCTGTCTTTATCACAGTTAACTACCATCAAATGTAGCATTTTTTTTCCGTCCTTAGCTCACTATACTGGGGCAACATAAAGGTGAAAAATAATATTGTCAGAACTGGTTGGAATAAGATGTAATTGGGAAGAAATATGGGTCCCCACTCTATCTAGGAAAACTAACCTCCCTGAAAAGCCAGAGGCCACCAGCCCAAGGAGACTAGTCCTGGGAGGGGGTAAGAACAAGGCGAGCCATGGCTTCTCGCCCTCCTCGTGACTGGAGGTCACTTAGGAAGAGGGATCTGTCTGTCGAGGAACTGCCACAACTAGACCAATCAGCCTGCGTCTTGTCCTGCAGAAAAACAGGATGCATCAATGTAATTATAAGTGAACACAGTTTTACTGTTTTAAATTAAAAATGAGTATAGTTTCAAGGACTTCAAAATGCCCCAGAGTGTTGGTTATTCATTACGGACGCCTGGATCGTTCCACATATAAATCACCCATTTTTGTGGATTAACAACAAAAAAGATTAATTCCAAACTTCCTGCTGATCATGATCTCTGACCGCAATACAGCAAAGATTCTTGTATCTCTTCTTTGCCCTGCACTGACGTGTGCTCAGGAAATGCAAACATTACAAAATAGGATACAGCTAGATTTTATCACAGAACTGAGATGCTGCCAGCAGGGACTCATTCAAGAAATACCTACTGAGTGCTACTTATGTGCCAGTCATGGTTCTGGGCCCTGGAGATACAGCAGTGAATAACAGAGACCAACTTCTCTGCCCTTGGGAGTTGACATTGCAGGAAGGATGCTGCCTCTGAGGACACGGATAAAGCTATTAGGACCTGGGTCCAGACCATGGTAAAGACATACATTAAATTCAAGAAATACGTGTTGAGTGCTTTCTGAGTGCCTGGCACTAGAACAAAGGCACCAGTCTTTAAAAGCTTAAAGTCAATTAAATAGTTACTATTTATGGAGCAGCAACCAGGAACCCTGATAGGCACCTTATAATTTATCAATAAATAATGCTGGAAACAACAAAAGACCTCGAATACCCAAAGGAATCCTGAGAAAAAGGAGTTATCACCCTCCCTGATTTCAAAATATACTACAAAGCTATATCTAGTAACCAAAACAGCATGGTACTGGCACAAAAACAGACACACAGATCAATGGAACAGAATCAAGAGCTCAGAAATAAACCCACACATCTATGGACAGCTAATTTTCGACAAGGGAGCCAGGAACATACAATGGAGCAAGGAAAGTCTCTTCAATAAATGGTGTTGGGAAAACTGGATGGCCACATGCAAAAGAACGAAAGTAGACCATTATCTTACACCATACACAAAAATTAACTCAAAATGGATTAAAGACTTGAATGTAAGACCTGAAACCATGAAAATTCTAGAAGAAAACATAGGCAGTACGCTCTTTGACATTGGTCTTAGCAGCATATTTTCAAGTACCATGTCTGACCAGGCAAGGGAAACAATAGAAAAAATAAACAAATGGGACTACATCAAACTAAAAACCTTCTGCACAGCAAAGGAAACCACCAACAAAACGAAAAGACAACCTAACAATTGGGAGAAGATATTTGCAAACCATATATCTGATAAGGGGTTAATATCCAAAATATGTAAATAACACATACATCTCAACAACAAAAACACTAACAACCCAATTAAAAAATGGGCAAAAGACCTGAACAGATATTTCTCTAAAGAAGATATACAGTGGCCAATAGGCACACGAAAAGATGTTCAATAACATTAACTATCAGGGAAATGCAAATTAAAACTACAATGAGATATGCCTGTCAGAATGGCTATAATTAACAACACAGGAAACAAGGGTTGGAGAGGATGTGGAGAGAAAGGAACTCTCATCCACTGCTGGTGGGAGTGCAAACTGGTGCAGCCACTACAGAAAACAGTATGGAGATTCCTCAAAAAATTAAGAATAGAACTACCATATGATCCAGCTATTCCATTGCTGTGTATTTATCCAAAGAACATGAAAACATCAATGCGTAAAGATACATGCACCCCTGTGTTCATTGCAGCGTTATTCACAATAGCCAAGACTTGGAAGCAACATAAGTGCGCATCAAGGTACGACTGGATAAAGAAAATGTGGTATATATACACAAGGGAATACTACTCAGCCATAAAAAACAATGAAATCTGGCCATTTGTGACAACATGGATGGACCTGGAGGGTAGTATGCTAAGCGAAATAAGTCAGAGGGAGAAGTCAAATATCGCATGATCTCACTCATAAGTAGAAGATAAAAACAACAACATTGAGACAGAGATTGGATTGGTGGTTACCAGAGGGGAAGGGGGGAGGGAGGAGGGCGAAAGGGGTGTTGAGGCACATGTGTGTGGTGATGGATTGTAATTAGTCTTTGGGTGGTGAACATGATGTAATCCATGCAGAAATAGAAGTATAATGATGTACACCTGAAATTTATACAATGTTATAAACCAATGTTAACCACAATACAAAATAAATAAAACAATAACAAAGGTTGAGCTGTAAAACAAATAAATAAGTAACCCTATTAAGTAGGTTTATTATCCCCACCCACACTTAGAGAGGGTAGGTTGCTTGCCAGAATGCCAGGAGTGGTTGAATTAGAAGAAAACTGTGCATCCGTCTTATGTCAGAACCTATACTCTTTTCCTCTCTACCCCTTCTTCTAAGTAAGAAAGGGTGAGCTACTTTACACAGAGTAGCAAATAGCAACATATCCCGATAAAAAATTCAAACTGAGGTTGAAGAGAGGAGCTGAATGTAAAACTGGAAAACAGTTTCCAATGATCAGAGCCCAGGGTTGGCAGGGTGGGTCCATGCATGAAGAGTTGATGGGGGATAGATGTGTGATGGAACAATGAGGAGGTCAGAACCCAAGAAGACGGAAACAGACAAGAAGTGGGCGCAGTGGGCGGGAGGAGGGGGTCAAGGAAAGCACTCAGGCAGAAGACATAACAAAGGAAGGATTTTATGTGGGGCCACCTGCATGCCAAGACCATGACCCCAACAACTTAGAAGGGACTTGCAGTGCTGGCAGCCCAGGTTAAAATGATGCCAAAGGGTAACAATTCATCTCTTGAAAGCCAGACTAGATGCAGATGGCTTTCACAATCTCATGTAGGAATTCAGATGACAGCATCACTGTTCTCCAGCACGGCCCCCAAAAACACCCTCCACGCCCACGTTCCCCACCATGTACTGAGCTAACTTCTCCACTTTCATAGCCACTCTGAAACTTGGAACAGCACCGAATTATTCAAGTCCAAGTCCCCATAATATGATTATCATTTTGTCCTATATTCTGGCATTCTTTAATTCAGCAGTTGGAATAAATGGGTTGATCAGTCCTACTATAAACATTAATATTCAGATACACTACTCAGTAGCCATAATATGAAACAGAGGAAATCAAATTTTGTAACTGTGAAACAAATTTACTAATTTTATAAAATTTAGATTTTAAAAGTTTACATTTTGGTCTTGTTATCTTAATATGTAAAACATTTAGAAAGTATTTGCACTTCTCAATAAGTGTATCCCACTTTAAATACCAGGTGTCTTATCTATAAAAATAGCGTAAATTGAGCCATTTTTCAAATGTTAATGGACTTCTGTGAAATGCTGTATAAGAAAAAAAGAATGTTTATCTTACAGCCTCTCCTTCAGTCACTTCTCCTTTGATTAACTTTGCTTACAGCAAACATGGCGGGGCTATGGTTTGATGGATATATTTGGGAACATTACGCTTCCCCTTGGCTCTCTCACCGGTGCCTCAAGAGCAGCCTCAGTGGCAGCAAAGCAGAAGCCACAGACTCCAAGCGGCTTGGATCAAAGACCTCAGGAGGGAGATGCCCGTGCAGAGCCTCTCCCAGCCACTGAGACTGTCAGGACAGACTGTCAGGACAGGGCCAGAGAGACGCGGACAGGGGGAGGAGAAGCTGGGTCTTCAGATTTGAAAGAAGTTCCTTCCCACCCAGAGTTGAAAGGACTCAGCCTGTGCTGTTCTCACATAAGTGTGATCCATTTTCAGTGACCATGGGTGACCCCGGTAATCCTCCTGAACACAGAGAAAGATCTGTACACATGAAGCACAAAGTGAAACCACAGCCCCTGACACCGAACAGGCCAGGCAGTAATTTCCCGACAAGCGAGAGTCAACACTCACTAAGTGTATTAATAAAGGAGAATTTGGGGTCTTGTGTGTTTAGAGCCATTACTTTAATTTTCCATGTCTGACCACAATTTTTCTCTATCTAGAATTCAAAAGAATTCTTAAAAATCACAGTGAGGGAATCCCTACTAATTTGTTCTTGCAAGAGGGGATTGCGCCTGGGCTAAGCTTGTACTTATTATTCTGTGTGTAATGGATTATCTTAAGAAAATGTTGAGTTTCCCTAGAGATTGCCTTTGTCTAGTACATAAATCAAGGATTGTTTAGTACGACGCCTTTGTTAAAATAGATTTACTAGTCTGCAGGAGAATCGTAGAGAAAAATTACCTCCTCGTTTCAAATGAGTAAGTGGACACCCGCAGACTTCAGTTGGATGACGAAGGTCAGGCAGGTGGGTACAGAGCAGGGACCTGAATCCACGTCTTCTGACTCCAAGTCACACTTGGCACCTGCTGCGCTCTGGCTGTCGCAGGAGTGGATTGTCTACAGCCTTCCTGCCCCAAAGCCCCAGCCATCTTCTCTTGCAGGTGCAGCAATGAGGACTGACCCTAAAGGACTTCAGCAAGACCAACCCAAAGACTCCCTCCCCTACCTGAGTCAGGTGACAAGGGGCTGGCAGCGGTCTACTGCAAGCACTATTATTCCTAGATGATCTGCTAGATTTAGTGGAATGCAGCCTCTGCTCATGGGACTCTGACCTCGTGGAAATCAAAAACACAAGCAAAATCTTAGCACTCTACATTTACTCAGCGCATGAGATTTTATTTCTGGCTGAGCGAAGGTAACCTCTTTTAAAGCATTAAAACATGAGCAGCCCAGTAATGCCCTTCACTGAACGTTAGAAATGCAGTAAACAGCCAAATCAAAGAAGGAAAGGAGGAAGGGAAGAGGCAAATAGACACGACACTTCATACCACTACTGGCATTTTGTCAGAGTGCAAACTGTTCCGAAAGCTTTTTCTGTTAGTAAAATCAGACATGTACATGGAGCAGTTGATGCCTGGACTTATATTTAGACTTCTATCTTTGTCTTTCTGATTTGACATTTCTAAAGGTCTAGAATGATTAACTATTTTTATTTCATGATGATACTTTGGAATATGAGCAACAACCAAAAGCTGGTTGGCCACTACCCTTTGGCTTCTTACTTGCTGCAATGTCCTATAGTGTGAGTGGAAATACCACATGGAGCTTGCCACAGTGATCCGTATCAGAGCTATCAATACTCTAATAAGCCAGGGAGAGTCATAATTCCAAATTCTATTTAAGAAATCACTGGGAGCTGTTCTGCTGCATCATTTCCTCTGGAAACCGAATATTCTTGCTTCTCTAGAGCCATCTGCAATGACTGCTCTAAGGGAGAAAAGGTGAAACTGGAACAGAGGGATTTACTCTCTCCTCTCCTTCAGTCTTGGTGTGGATCCATGCAGCAAGTGGCTTCTCAGAAATTTCTCCAGAGGTGTTAGCCGGCCAACCAGGGGCCAGCTTCTCCTCCTGCCTGTCAATTTATTGTTTGTGTTGACAATCCGCACCACTGGTGTCAAATGGCAGATTAAAATGAGAATTAGCAATCTGGGGGCTAACCCAGATGGAGAAAAAGTCATTTAAAATTAGAATTAATTCACATTCCTGCAAAGAGGTGGGGGAGAGGGCCTACCTGGGGTCCTGGCTGAAGGACCAGGACATGGAAACTCAACACGTCAGAGCACGCGGAGATCCGGTCCTGCAGCGTCGGGCACAGTGCTGCAGCCTCTCCTGTCTGCACCCTCAGCCAAGGGAAGCACCCTCACGCTCTGCCCCGAGTCCTCAAACAAACAGGCACACCTGGGTGCCCTGAAGCTGTGCACTGTGCGCCTGCGAGGCCAGAGAGGGCTGCTGCTCCGCAGGAGGGGGTCCTGGGCTGCACAAGCATTTAGGTCATTATTCTGCCACATGGTTCCTCTCGGAGAGCTCGAGGGAATGGATCCTGCACCAGGAAAGGTGCCAAAGGCCTGTTTTCTTGCTGTTTTTAGTGTCCTAATGCTTGCTTCTTACGAATTAGCACGGCATTAGCAACAACTCTGCAGGGGCTAAGGAATGGTTTGTAACGTAAACAATTCCTAGGTCACTTTGGTTTGTATGTACGTCGGTCTAGATTTATCATGAGTGAAGCATAATACAGATTCTAGATGGAGCATTCATGAAGTATGATCACGATTCCTTACAACCAAACTAGGCAGACATTGAACACTAGAATGATAGAATACATCCTTTTTTCTAAAAATATTTAATTAAATTTTGCAAAAAGTAAATTTTAAATGTCACCTTTATTGAAATAATTTTTAGTTTTTTGATATTCATTAATTATTGTTTGTATTTTGCCTTTTAATTTTAATAATTTTGGATATTTTACAAGAAAAATAGTACTCTTGAAACATCATGAAAAATAAATCTAATTTTTAACCTTAATTTACCTAAATTTATATTTTATTGGTAATATATTAAAATTTTATATTTTGAATGCAACTACATTTTCCTTTCTAATCCTTTGGATCAGAGATAAGTAAATTTTTTCTACAAAGGGCCTGCTTTACATCATTAAGAATGAATGAAAGTCGGTATTTTGCTAGAAATAGAGAATAAGAAAGTGGAGGGAGCTTAAAGAGAAAGCAGAACAGAAAATAGTAACAGAAAACATTTAAAGAGGCAGCCTGTTTAAATTTTTAAAAACTGAACAGACTTTTGTCAAGCACAACCCACATAAAATTTGTGAATAGGGCATTATAAGCTGATTTTGTGAAAATTTAGTTATTGATCAAAACAGTAAATATGAGCAAGAAATTATTCTAATCAAATCCACAACTTGAACAATTTGATATTTTGCCAACTTCAGTCATAAAAAAAACAACTTTATGTATATTTTGCTTTTGTTTCTATGAACAAATATTAAGGATTTTTGTTGTAACCATTTATAGCTTGGTTTATAACTTTTAAATGTTAAAAAAAACATAGTGTGCGGTAGTCCATTTATCCCAGGCACTGCAAATGTTGTGGCAGGCTTAGAGAAAATTGCAAGAGAGGCCGTTTTCTGGTTAAAAACAAAAGAAGCCTGCACACTCTCATCAGATTGTTCTTCCTCAAAGACTGGCTGTGATCACGGAAATCCCAAATCCCAAACTCAGAAGGTGTCTATACGTCCACATTGTCTCCAGCCCAAATTCCTCAGACCGACGTGCAAGGACACCCACAATTTCTCCAGAATCTACTTTTCCTTCCTCCCTTCCACCACTCTCCTACCTCAGTTTCCCACTCCAATGGACTGGCGGCCCCCCGGCCTCCCGCCCAGGTGTTGCACGGCCATGCCCACCTGGAACAGCTACGCCAGCCCACTCCTATTTCAACACTCCATTCCAGTCCGCCTCCAAGATGAAGCTTTCCCCAACTGCATATGTGAGTCTCTCTTCTCTCAACTCGTTCGGCACATATTCTCTGTAGCCCAGGAGGCGGGTGGCTCTGTAGTCATGATACCGATGAAGGATGCCTTACTCCCAACCAGTTCATGATTCTTGTAAGAGCTGACATTTGTTGAGCTACTACTGCGTGCTAAGTCCTTTGGGTACTTTACATTCACTGTGAAAGGAAAATGAACTGAACTGAATTGACAACTATTCCTCACCACAACGCTACAAGACCCGAAATTCTCCCCACTCTCTGTTTCCCAAATTCCTGCTCACCAGGCTCGTATCTTACACAAAACAACACACCGCACAGTACCTCCTCAAATGCTCAAAGAGGAGCCACTCAATGAAAATCAGTATTGCTGTTGTAGATGTCAAAAAAAAAAAATTATATCTAAGCTTCTAGGTAATTATGCAGAAACTACAGCTTATATATACATATTTCATTCATAAAAATAAACTCCTAGCTTAGCCTTACTCACTTATATACCATGCATATGAAATATTTATTTTTATGCAACCCAAATATGAGAAGTATTAGAAAGGTCTTTTTTGAATGTACTGTCATGAGTCACCTAACGAAGGGATGCATTCTGAGAAGGCATAGCCTACTCCACACCTAGGCTGCAAGGCACTAATCTTATGGGACCACCGTCATATATGTGGTCCATCATTGACCAAAACATCCTTATGCAGTACATGACTGTCCATTATTGGAAAGATGATCAAGAAAATTTATTTCCCCCAAAATTAAATTACTACTTCTCCTATAAATTCATTAGAATCCTAGAAAGCATACTAAAGGTTAACTAATGACACATAGAGGTTATGGTTTTTTCAAATATCAATCTGTATAAATATCTAAGATACTACAAAGCAACAACCTAGAATCCGGTTGCTATTTCTCACTGACTGCTTGACTAGTTGTGGTAAAATAAGCACGAGAACTCAAAAGTCTTGACTGTCCACAATTTTTATGACTCTTCCTTATTTTGTATAAGATCTGTCTTTATCACAGAAACATGAGAACACTATTCTCACAGTAAAAAGATAGTTTGAGATAAATCATTGTTTTTGGATATCTAATCCAAAAGTTTAGTTTGCCCCACTAGGTTTTGAGAAAATACTTCTAGGACACGTGATACTTTGGAGAGATTAATACAGGAAGCTGTATTTTCATTAAACCCATTCATCTATGCAGTGGTGGGATGGAACCTGCTCACGTGGGGTCGAAAACGCTGGTTTTACACAGCTCTTTCCATTGTTATACACAATGTGGTCAATGACATCATATTGGTAGCTGGAAATCAGCCACGGTGGAAATAGTCACAGCATGGAAGCTGACAGATGTTATAATAAGAGCTCCCCGCACCCCACTCCTGAAAGCCAATTGTTAAACATTTACCAGCACACCACTGCCCATTAGCCAAGATTTTTTTTTTTTTTGGCCAGAATAATCTTGGTGGGCATATGGGGAAGAGAGAAGAAATAATATAACTTTTTTGAAAATGTAACTTCAGAACTCATAAAGAACAAGTATGAAAGGAATTATCATGGGGAAGTTTTTAAAGGTATAATGAGTTGGCGATTTTTGGTTAACAAATGAGGCTGCTGATAGTGATAATTACAAAGTTAGTCTCCCCTACTTCTCATTTACTTGTGCCTTTACCAGTTTCGGTATTAAAACTTTAGTATTAGCATAAGAAAGTATAAATTATTTTTTGTTTTAAAAAATTTGAAAAAAAATATGCTAAAAAATCAGTGTTCATAAAACTTCTAAGTTTTCATTGGTCAGATTTCTTTTAAAAATGCAGATAAAAGAAGAACTCGTTGCACCTAGAAACTGCAGTTCACGGCGGAGCTCACCAGCATGGGTGCCCCGGGGGTCGGTGCCCCAGACCTTTCTCCCTCTGCAATCGGGAATCCAGCCGTTATGGAGAATGCCAGAAGTACGTCAAAATGTGAGACTATCAGGAATAAGAAAAAAACATAAGCTCGCCAATTCTCAGAGTTTTTAAATTTTAAAATTTATGTGTAGTTATTTTTTATTTTTCAGGAAAGGAGTCAGCTTAATTGGCATGTAAACTTGTTTTCCCACCAAAAAATATGAGATGGAAACTTTATTCAAACTAATGCACGTTGGTGTTTCTGGGGAACAGTGCCAAAGACATACCACATCTACAATTTCTTTTCAAATTCTCCAGGTAGACCATTCTAAGCCTCAAAGTTTACATTCAAGTCTCATATTCATTTTTAAGTGTTTTATTCCAGCATTTAAAATGGGAGATTTGAGGGGCATAAACAGCATCCAATGAGTCCACGATGTGCAGTTAAAGCTAGGCTTTCTCTGAATTTTCTTTTCAATTGTTCAGCTGAATAGCAGTGGATTATTCTAGATATACTTTATGAATAATAAGCGGAGATACTGCTTAAAAGCAACCCATAATCCTGGTGATAAATGGCATTCTTACAGCCAAGATGCCATTTCCAGATACAACTTGTGCCCACCTGTCTCTGAATCGATTCCCACATCACTAATATTTCACGAAAAGACAAGGTGCACCTTTGGACAGCTCCAGAGGGCTGCAGGAAATGGTCAGGGAACCAACCAAAGGGAGCTGCCTATTTCAGAACCAAAGACGCCGCACAACTTCTCTACCCTACCTGGACTCATCCACGATCCGTGAAGCAAGAAGAGCCTCGCAGCTGGGACCAGCCTGCACAACATTTGTGCTTCAGACTCATGCGTTTTCCACAAATGAGACCCCCCCCGCATGGTCTCCAGCACTCTTGATTTGCACGTCTATATGACGTGTTTTGTTATCTTATTTCTAATCCATAGTGGATTGAAGATAACAAATTATAGTCAGGAAGAGGAAGCTTGTAGATGAGCTCAGTGAGGTGGTAAGAAGAGCCAGCAGACAGGGCAGAGCCAGGAAACGGAGACTGAAACTCAACAATAGCAGGAGACAATGACCTAACAATGGGCCTTCACTCCACACACCATCAGACAGTAAACTGTTTTCAGAATGCTAGCCCCGAGTCACCAAGACAATCATGTTTAGTGAGTATGCAGGATGCCCTTTTATAAAGATTTAACCCCCCAAGGTGTGCATGCAGGTGTGTGTGCAGGTGTGTGTGCCCCTGTGTGACCAGACTTCAGTGAATAGCCAGACCTCGACCCAGGGGCCTTGCAAGGCACCTGCTGCCAGGGTTATTAAAATTCCGTCCTGGGTTGGATGGGTGTCTGCTCACCCGAGCCGCACCCTGGGGTTGAGTGGAGGGATATACCACACTCTTCCATCCCCTCGGACACTTCCAGAAAAGAAACTACTCAAGACGCCCCAGGAAGAAAAATAATCACATGGTCTTAATCGTCTATCATTGAGCAGCAAAATCTCTCACCCCACTTCCCACCTATTTCTCTATCCAACTTATCTATTGTCCCCCAAATCCCCTTACCAAAAGGGCAATAAGGCAAGAGAATATTCTATCTCTGGTATGGAGAAATTCTGCCAAAACCAAGCCCTTCAAAACTAAAGCCAAAACCCAGGACATCTGTTTAAGGCCAAGATGAGCAACAGGGACTGGATTTACTCTCTTTGCTTAAACTGGTAGTCTTGAGAACGAAGGGAACAGAGATCAGAGTGCAGGAAGGTGCTGGCTGAGCTGAGGATCAGGGAGGAGGGGGCTGCCCAGAAAGCAGCTCCAAATCTCCTGCAGCTCCAAATCCCAGAGAAATAACCACCCAAGGAAAGATTCACCATGAAGAAACCGGCAGATGATTCCCAACGCCCACTAGGGCTGGAAATACTTTGTGTTTCTACCAGCCAAGTGAGAAACCTGCACAACACAGGGGATGTCATGTAGACTCCTCCTAACACTCACTTCCCCACGATCTGGAAGGCCAAGCCATGTGTTTGCCTGCTGTGCTGGAATCTTCAGCAGGAGGCCACGCTTAGAACTCCACCACTGTGGACCCAGCCCGCTGAACAAAGGATGTGAGATTGACTCAAAGGCTGTCCAGTGTGCTCTGAGGTGGCCTGACTCTCAAGTTCAGCCCGGCGGGGTATCCCACACCAAATGGAAACTGGCCCAGTTATCAGATATTCTCCCTTTGCATTTAGATCAAACGATGGTTGTTCTAAATTAATCTTGCTCTTTCTGAGCTTTCTTGTGTGTGTACCAAATGTGAAGCAATAGCTGTTAACATGCTGGCTCCCGGCTCCAAAAGAAGAATATTACAAAGAGTTAAGTTATGTCAGTTTCATATCAGTGTCAGAAGATACTTGAAATAGTAGATTAATTTAACCAATTCCAATAATGATTCAATTTTTCATTCAATTCATGGAATAAAACAAATGTTTTTGGAATTCCATTCTGTAGAGGATGAAAGCACTTGACATTACTGTGAACGCTATGGCAAATTCAGTTAAAAAGTTGAACAGTAGTAAAAAACTATATGTTTTTGTGGGGGTCACACGAATCCACATTTAAGTGGAGCACTGTATTGTGGTTTAGTAATATTCTTACCAAATTAAGAGACTTATGGAGCAGGAATGTACCTGGAATCAGTTGTGATGCACATGTAATATTCTACAACCAGAACAGACACTGTCATTGTCAAAATTGATATTTTTATACATAAAGAGCATGTGAACTACAATATTTTTGTGATAATGTTCATATTGTTAAACAAAAAACAACTTCCACATGGCAATAGGCTCTTTCCTCTCTTTGCTACCTATCGTCAGTCCCACTGGAGAAATGCCTGAGCTTTGAAGAACTGCTTTGTAAATCAAACTAATGGTCCTACAATGGGTTAAATATTTCTTCAAGTTTTCTAAATTTTACTTGCATTTTGTTCAAAATCTGTTTTAAGTTTTGATCAGATTATTCAACAAAGAGAGGCAAATAAAACCTTCAACTTTTGAAGTTTTGCAACTTGCAGTTATTGGAAAAAAAGTTTAAAAATAGGAGTTTATTGAAATTCATCCTTACAAAAACAAGGCAGACATTCAACATACTGAATAAGGAGAGTTCCACTGGAGAACAGGATTTAGTTTTGAAATTCTATAATTTTGCCTGAAAATATCTCACATTGTAGGAAGAATTTTTTGATGAAGCACCTATTTTTAATTGGATAAACTTGTATTTTGTACCACAGTAGGATAAAATTCAGAAGCTCCATGATTTTGCAGCATATAAATTTAACAAAACATTAAAAGAATCATCAAAACAAAAATCATCTTTGATGAGTTTTGTTTTCTAAAAATATTTGTCAATGAAAGACACTCTGAATGGAAGCAACAAAGACAATAACTACAAAAATATTTGCATGAACTATTTACAACTTCAATATCTTAGAAGTAGTATTGAGAATTTTCTACACATAGCAAAATTTGTTCTGTGCTTACCCAGTCCCTTAGCACCTCTAGAGAGAGTACTTTCTCAGTTAAAAATATAAGAGTATATAGAGAAGAGACCATTGGAGGCAAGACAGAAAGAAACAGAGAGAGACAGAGGAAGGAGGGAAGGAGGGAGGGAGGGAGGGAAGGAAGGAAGGGAAGGAGGGAGGGAGGGAGGAAAGAAAGGAGGAAGGAAGATGGGAAGAAAGAAGAAGGAGGGGAAGGAAAATAAAAGCCCTCCCTCGACCCCACATCTCCCTCCAACTCCTGCCCCATTCTCCTACTATTCTTAACAAGATATCTACTCCAAAAAGTTTTATTTATTGTTGTTTATTCTTCTGCCACATTCCATCTCTCCTCCCTCTGGGACTCCAATGTCACATCTCTTAAACCTTTTCACTGTGTTACACACATCTCTCAGCGTCGTTTATGTCTTTCCTATGCTTTTTTTCTCTGTGCTTCACTTTGTTTTTTTTGTTTTTTTGTTTTTTTTTTAAGTTTTTTGTTTATTGCAGTAACATTGATTTATAACATTGTATAAATTTCAGGTGTACATCATTGTACTTCTATTTCTGCATAGATTACATCATGTTCACCACCAAAATACTAATTACAACCCATCACCACACACATGTACCGAATTATCCCTTTCACCCTCCTCCCTCCCCCCTTCCCCTCTGGTAACCACCAATCCAATCTCTGTCCCTATGTGTGTGTTTGTTGTTGTTATTATCTACTACTTAATGAAGAAAATCATACGGTATTTGACCTTCTTCCTCTGACTTATTTCACTTTGCATTATACCCTCAATGTCCATCTATGTTGTCACAAATGGCTGGATTTCATCGTTTCTTATGGCTGAGTAGTATTCCATTGTGTATAATATACCACATCTTCTTTATCCAGTCGTACCTTGATGGGCACTTAGGTTGCTTCCAAGTCTTGGCTATTGTGAATAATGCTGCAATGAACACAGGGGTGCATGTATCTTTACAAATTGGTGTTTTCAGGTTCTTTGGATAAATACCCAGCAGTGGAATAGCTGGATCATATGGTAGTTCTATGCTTGATTTTTTGAGGAATCTCCATACTGTTTTCCACAGTGGCTGCACCAGTTTGCACTCCCACCAGCAGTGTATGAGAGTTCCCTTCTCTCCACATCCTCTCCAACATTTGTTGTTTCCTGTCTTGTTAATTATAGCCATTCTGACGGGCGTGAGGTGATATCTCATTGTAGTTTTGATTTGCATTTCCCTGATAGTTAATGATTTTGAACATCTTTTCATGTGTCTGTTGGCCATCTGTATATGTTCTTTGGCGAAATGTATGTCCAGGTCTTTTGCCCATTTTTTTAATTGGGTTGTTAGTTTTTTTGTTGTTGAGATGCATGTGTTCTTTATATATTTTGGAGATTAAGCCCTTATCAGATGTATGGTTTGCAAATATCTTCTCCCAATTGTTAGGTTGTCTTTTCGTTTTGTTGATGGTTTCCTTTGTTGTGTAGAACCTTTGTAGTTTGAAGTAGTCCCATTTGTTTATTTTTTCTATTGTTTCTCTTGCCCGGTCAGACATGGTGCTTGAAAATATGTTGCTAAGACCGATGTCGAAGAGCGTACTGCCTATGTTTTCTTCTAGAAGTTTCATAGTTTCAGGTCTTACATTCAAGACTTTAATCCATTTGGAGTTAATTTTTGTGTATGGTGTAAGGTAAGGGTCTACTTTCATTTTTTTGCATGCGGCTATCCAGTTTTCCCAACACCATTTGTTGAAGAGACTTTCTTTTCTCCATGTTTGTTCTTGGCTCCTTTGTCAAAGATTAGCTGTCCATAGATGTGTGGGTTTATTTCTGGGCTTTCGATTCTATTCCATTGATCTGTGTGTCTGTTTTTGTGCCAGTACCATGCTGTTTGGGTTACTATAGCTTTGTAGTACATTTTGAAATCAGGGACTGTGATACCTCCAGGTTTGTTCTTTTTTCTCAGGATTCCTTTAGCTATTCAGGGTCTTTTGTTGTTTCATATAAATTTTAGGATTCTTTGTTCTATTTCTGTGAAAAATGTTGTTGGAACTTTGATAGGGATTGCATTGAATCTATAGATGGCTTTCGGAAGTATGGACATCTTAACTATGTTAATTCTTCCAATCCAAGAGCACAGAATATCTTTCCATTTCTTTGTGTCTTCTTCAATTTCTTTCAGAAATGTTTTATAGTTTTCCATGTACAGCTCTTTCACCTCTTTGGTTAAGTTTATTCCTAGGTATTTTATTCTTTTTGTTGCAATTGTAAATGGGATGATATTCTTAATTTCTCTTTCTGCTACTTCGTTGTTAGCGTACAGAAATGCAACTGATTTTTGTATGTTGATTTTGTATCCTGCAACTTTACCATATTCGTTTATTACTTCTAAAAGTTTTCTGGTTGATTCTTTAGGGATTTCTATATATAAAATCATGTCACCTGCAAATAGTGATAGCTTCACTTCTTCCTTTCCATTTTGGATCCCTTTTATTTCTTTCTCTTGCCTGATTGCTCTGGCTAGGACTTCCAATACTATGTTAAATAGGAGTGGTGACAGTGGGCATCCTTGTCTGGTTCCCGTTCTTAGAGGGATAGCTTTCAGTTTTTCACCATTGAGGATGATATTAGCTGTGAGTTTCTCATATATGGTCTTTATTATGTTGAGGTACTTTCCTTCTATACCCATTTTATTCAGAGTTTTTATCATAAATGGATGCTGTATCTTGTCAAATGCTTTCTCTGCATCTATTGAGATGATCATGTGATTTTAATTCTTCATTTTATTAATGTGGTGTATTACGTTGATTGATTTGCAAATGTTAAACCATCCCTGCATACCTGGAATAAATCCCACTTGATCATGGTGTATAATCTTTTTAACGTGTTGTTGTATGCGATTTGCTAGTATTTTGTTGAGGATTTTTGCATCGATGTTCATCAGTGATATTGGCCTGTAATTTTCTTTTTTTGTGTTGTCCTTGTCTGGTTTTGGTATCAGGGTAATGTTGGCTTCATAGAATGAGTTAGGGAGCTTCCTCCCCTCCTCAATTTTTTGGAAGAGTTTGAGAAGGATAGGTATTAAGTCTTCTTTGAATGTTAGGTAGAATTCACCAGGGAAGCCGTCTGGTCCTGGACTTTTATTTTGGGGGAGGTTTTTGATTACTGTTTCGATCTCCTTACTGGTGATTGGTCTATTCAAATTCTCTACTTCTTCTTGATCCAGTTTTGGAACGTTGTATGATTCTAAGAATTTACCCATTTCTTCCAGATTGTCGAATTGGTTGGCATATAGCTTTTCACAGTATTCTCTTATAATCTTTTGTATTTCTGAGCTGTCTGTTGTAACCTCTCCTCTTTCATTTCTGATTTTCTTATTTGTGCCTTCTCTCTTTTTTTCTTGGTGAGTCTAGCTAAAGGTTTGTCAATTTTGTTGATCTTTTCAAAGAACCAGCTCTTGGTTTTATTAATTTTTTCTATTGTTTTTTTGGTCTCTATTTTACTTATTTCTGCTCTGATTTTTATTATTTCCCTTCTTCTACTGATTTTGGGCTTTGTTTGTTCTTCTTTTTCCAGTTCCTTTAGGTGCATTGTTAGATTGTTTATTTGAGATTTTTCTTGTTTGTTGAGATAGGCCTGTATTGCTATAAACTTCCCTCTTAGAACCGCTTTTGCTGTATCCCATAAATTCTGGCGTGTCTTATTTTCATTTTCATTTGTCTCCAGGTATTTTTTGATTTCTTCTTTGATTTCTTCATTGACCCAGTCGTTGTTCAGTAGCATTTTGTTTAATCTCCATATATTTGTGGCTTTTCTGATTTTCTTCCTATAGTTGATTTCTAGTTTCATATTGTTGTGGTCAGAAAAGATGCTCGGTATTATTTCAATCTTCTTAAATTTATGGAGACTTGTTTTGTGGCCTAATATGTGATCAATCCTGGAGAATGTTCCATGTGCATTTGAAAAGAACGTGTATTCTTCGGTTTTTGGATGGAATGCTCTGTATATATCTACTGGGTCCATCTGTTCAAGTGTTCCATTTAAGGCCAGGGTTTCCTTATTGATCTTCTGTTTGGATGATCTCTCCGTTGGTGTAAGTGGAGTGTTAAAGTCTCCTACTATTATTGTGTTACTGTCTATTTCTGTTTTTATGTCTGTTAATAATTGCTTTATATATTTAGGTGCACCTACATTGGGTGCGTAGATATTTACAAGTGTTATATCCTCTTGTTGGATTGTTCCCTTGATCATTATGTAATGCCCTTCTTTGTCTCTTTTTACAGTTTTGTTTTAAAGTCTATTTTGTCTGATATGAGTACTGCTACCCCAGCTTTCTTTTCATTGCCATTTGCATGGAGTATCTTTTTCCATCCCTTCACTTTCAGTTTGTGAGTGTCTTTAGGTCTGAAGTATGTCTCTTGTATGCAGCATATATATGGGTCTTGTATTTTTATCCAATCAGCCACATTATGCCTTTTAATTGGAGCATTTAGTCCATTGACGTTTAAAGTAGCTATTGATAAGTATGTACTTACTGCCATTTTTTAACTTTTTTTTCTCAATGTTTTAGTAGTTCTTCTCTGTTCCTTTCTTCTTCTATACAGAATTGTTGCTCTCTTTAGTTTGACCTCTGTCTGAAAGCTCTACTCTTTAACTCCCCTCTTCCCTCCTTTTATGTTTTTGATATCATATCTAACCTCTTTTTTGTGCATTTGTATCCATTACCCTCTTATCATGGAAATAGATCATTTTTCCCATTTGTGGTCTTCTCTTTTCCCCTTAAATCAGTCCCTTTATCATTTCTTGTAGCACTGGTTTCTTGGTGACAAACTCCTTTAATTTTTGCTTGTCTGGGAAATATTTGATCTCTCCTTCCATTTTGAATGATAACCTTGCTGGGTAGAGTATTCTTGGCTGTAAGTTTTTTCCTTTTAGCACTTTAAATACATCGTGCCACTCTCTTCTAGCCTGTAAGGTTTCTGCTGAGAAGTCAGCTGATAGCCTTATGGGGTTTCCTTTATATGTAACTTGACTTTCTCTTGCGACTTTTAGGATTCTCTCTTTATCTTTAATTCTGGACATTTTGATTATGATGTGTCTTGGCGTGGGCCTCTTTGGGTTTATCTTGTTTGGGGCTCTCTGTGCCTCCTGTACATGGATGTCTGTTTCCTTTCTTAGGTTACGGAAATTTTCATCTATTATTTCTTGAAATAGATTCTCTGCCCCTTTGTCTCACTCTTCTCCTTCCAGGACACCTATAACACGGATGTTAGTGCACTTGATGTTGTCCCAGAGGTCCCTTAGACTGTCCTCATTGTTTTTAATTCTTTTCTCTTTTACCTGTTCAGCTTGGGTAGTTTCTTCTAGTCTTTCGTCCAGCTCACAGATCCGTTCTTCTCTATCCTCTACTCTGCTTTTGAGTCCCTCTAGTGAATTTTTCATTTCCAGTATTGTATTCTTCATTTCTGATTGGTTCTTTCTTATATCTTCCATTTCTTTGTTGACATTCTCACTGAGTTCATCTATTCTTCTCCCCAGATCAGTGAGCATCCTTAACACTCTTAGTTTGAACTCTCTGTTGGGTAGGTTGCTCATTTCTGTTTCACTTATTTCCTTTTCTGGGGTTTGTCCTGTTCCCTTACTTGGAATGTATTCCTTTGCCTCCTCATTTTGCCTCTTTCCCTGTGCTTGTGTCTACGTATTAGGTAGGTCAGCTATGTCTCCTGCTCTTGGATAGGTGACCTTATGTAAGTGATGCCTTAGGAGAACTGCAGTGTGCTTCCCTCAGTTCTCAATGTTCCAGGGGTGACTCCTATGTGGGCTACGTGTGTACCTCTGTTGTGGCCTGTTTGCTCTCCCTGTAGGCACCCAGGGAGGCCGAGTTATGCTCCTGGCCAGCTGTTGTAATGCTCAGCTGCTTGTAGTTGTTGTGGGCCCTTCAGTCTCTTTATCAGGTGTGGGGAGCCGCAGCACAGTTGGCTGAAAGTTCTAATACCACATTTGTGTTGCAGTATTTCTTTTAAGTGAGTAGGCCCCCAGCGTGGCAGGTTGTTAGGCTCAGGGGCTTACAATTGCTATAAGCCTCCAGCCTTTAGGTCTCTTGTCAGCTCTCTGAGGATTGCAGCTGGGTGGGGCTGGCCTCAGGCACACGGGAGCACCCAATTGTTTCAGGCTTTGGAAGGTGGGGCAAATCCCCATGTGAGTCTTTGAGAAGCACAAGTCTTCTGCAGCTGACAAGCCCTGCCACCCACAGGTCCACACACACAGTCAACACAGTCCTGCCCCGTTTGTGCACCCTGACCTCCCGAAGTGGACCCAGTCTCTCTACGACGGGAGCCCCACACACTCCACCACTGCCCCACACTCTCCACCGGCTCCTTGTGCACGCCCTGCCCCACTGAAGTCTGCTCAGTTGCCAGGCTGCAGAGAATCCAGTCAGCAATCTATGCAGGCTCACAAGTTGCCTGAGGGCTTGGTGTTGGGTGGGGCCAGTCTCTAGGGTGGGCTGCCCACCCTGGCTAGCTGGATTAAATTGGTGCTCTAGTGGGTGGGGCAGACCTGGGCTAGCAGGCCTCAGGGAGAACTCCAATGGCATCTGTGTCAGCACACCCACACCAGGCCACAACAATGGCCACCGCCAATGTCCCAGTCCCTGGAGAGGTCTCACCTCTCACTGAGATGCACTCAGGGCCTATTAGGTGAGTCTCTTTTCACCAAAGCACTGTGCACCTTTCTTTCTGGTGATTTTAGGTTGCTTTCTGAAAGGGGTGAGTTTTCACATGGGCCCTTTAAGAGCCGGTTTTAATTTCTTTGTGAACCAGGTTTTCTGGGGGTGCTCCCCAATGTTTTAGTTGCAGGCAAAGTCAGATATTATGCCACTCGTCTCGATTATGCTGGGTCCACAAAATGCCCACAGCAGGGGCACTCCCCGGCTCACGGCCCCGCGCCTCCAGGGAGGGCTGCGTACCTGTGGGCTGGTCCCCAGGCGCCGTGAAGCTGGCGGCTTGTGAAGGCGGCTTTTTTTCTCTCCAGAAGGGAGTTTCTGCCTCTTCCACCTCGATTAGGATTGTCCATTGTTGCAGGAGTTCCTCTTATCCAGTTTTCAGTTCTGTCTCAGGGGTAATTTTTCCACGAGAAGTTGTAAATTGGCTGTGTCCCCGGGAGGAGGTGAGTTCCGAGTCTGCCTACGCTGCCATCTTGACTTCTTCCCTCTATAAAGTTCTTTTCTGCAAACATCTGCACACCTGTGAGACCACTGTATCACAGTGTTTTTCTTGTCTGTTTATTCTCCTGATTTTCGATGATGCAAGCCTAAGGTCTTATCACACCTGATAATCTTTTATTGAATGCAGAGCATTGTGTATTTAAGACAATGTTATTCCTCCAGGGAAGACTCTCCTTTCCTGATAGACTAGAGTGGGGCTCATATTTTAATCCATTCAGGGACTGAGCTAAATTGAGACTGGACTGCAGGGCTCCTAAAACTTAACTGCTTTATCTCTCCTCCTAGCGCATAAATTCTGTGAGCTCAGGGCTCTTGTGGGTCTTGCTCATCATCTTCCTCTTTTAGGAAATATACAGAAATGCTGTACGGGGCACCACAGAGGCTCATACCAATTAGAACTTTGATTCTCATTATATTTTCAAAAAGTGAAATACAGTAAAAGTGAGCTGTTCATTGTTCTGCACATAAAATTATGAGAACAAGAAGTCCACATATGACTTTCACCAACCTTGTCTAATGATTTAGTTATCAAACAAATTCTTGGAAATGCAATTACATTTCGTGTATATACCCTCCTGGTGGGGTCTAAAATATAGGAATATTCATCAAATCATTATGAAAAGGTTTAATTTTTACCAACATAGCTTTATACTACATTCTATTTCTATTCACTTAGATAAGCCCAATCGAATGTACTTAGCAAATACATCAAGCAACTTAAAGAAGAGGGTCACACATTCCAGATCTAATCGTAGTGGGAAATAGGCAATTTGTAGCCTCATTCTCTGGAGGAAATCCTTCAGATTTCTTCCACGTGTTCACATGGTAGGGAGCTCACTGTGGTAATAAGATCTTCCATATTTTAAATTGCCCCTCCCATAAAAAGAAAACACCAATGGAAGAGAAAATGACTCAAAGAAAAAAGTGGGCAAAATAATCCTAATGCATGCTGAAGCATAACTCACCAGCCCGTAGGTCCACTGTGGAGTCGAAGCAACCTTGATGAGACCAGACAGTCTGTGCAGTCCATTCAGATTCATGCAGTAGGTAAAGACATTCATTAAATTGAAGAAGACAGTAACCAAGATGCGTTGGTGGGGTGGGGGGAACACCTGTGTTAATGTTTCTGAGAGCACTTCTGCACTGCAAAAACAAGCTAATTCTCTGAAAGTTTTTATTAGTTTATATCTTTGGCAGACTAAAAAAAGAATACACACAACAGAGTTCAAATCTGCTCCACTTTCTGGCTTTAAGAAAAAACAAACAAAAATAAACAAATAAAGCCTTTTTTAACAATCTCTTACCCACACACACAAACACACAGTATTATCTGATTAATGGAGACACAAAAGCGTTTCAACACATTTTAAAGTTGCAAAACATCTCTGGAAGCCTTCGAATGTTTTCAAGTGCTTAAGACCATAAGCCATCTGGGTGAGCTTAAGGAAGAAATTTCAACTTGTGCCTGAGCTATGGCATTACTGATTGAGGTTTTGACGACTAACACAGCAACCCTGAGCAATTCCAACCAAGAAAACACTTTACAGGGGAAAAGAAAGTTCACACTCAATCTTTTATAGAAAACTAGTTTTATTTAGAATATATGAACATGGGATTATAAACCGTTATAATTCTTTAAAGATTTTGGAAATGGGCCCATACAACACATAAAATCTGGCTATTTTCAAAAGGCAATATGAGTTTCAGAACAATCTAGAAAGTTAACATTTGGAGTTAAATAAAAATACATTTTAAAGCAGACCAAATTCTAAAGCATTTTTAAGTTTTAAGAAAAATAGAGGTTGAAACTATTGAGCCTGTTGCCAATGGTTATAACTATTTTAGCAATAATTGTAACAGTAAATACATTTAAGTTCTTAACATGACAATGTCCATACCTTGGAGTTGATGACATTTAAGTCTCTATTGCGAAAATTTAACCTTATGGATAGCACACGATTTTTTTTACCGAAATGGAAAGTTCAACAGCCTACAGCTTCTTTAAACATGACCAGAATGCAAACAAAATAGAGATAAAAGCTATATGTGTACTACCAAAACAATCCCCCAATTCTTCCAATGTCCATAGGAGAACAGAGCAATTTGAAGATATACGTTGTTTGCTGAAATTAAAATCTTTGCTAAAGGAAACTGTTAAATCTTTGCACTTAGCCGTGGGTGTTACTTTTGTCTTCATAAAAATAAGTAAATAAATTAGTAAAATCCTTTTCCCAGCTCACCTGGGATTTTTTTCTTTTCACTTTGAATTAATCATTCAGAAGGTAAAATATTTTCATACTTTGAACTTCATGTAGCAGAGGTTCTAAATACCTCTTTGTGAGAACTTCCAAGCTGTAAAAAAATGAAACAATACCTTCCAATACACATTTCAAGGAAAAAAAAAATGATGATGGGGAAATGTGCACAGGTTATTCCAAATTTCTCTAGTTTTCTGAACAATCTTTGTGAGCCTTAATTATAAAGAACCACATTTCATTCTTTTAAATGTTTATTAAAAAGAAATATCACCAAGAAAAGAAATCAGAACAATATGGAATCCACTGGAAAACCCTCATCTTAACTTTTGAGAAGAAACTACCGCTTAGGGCTTCAGTTTCATCCCACACATGATTTTCTTGCTGTTAAAATGTCCATACACGAGGTGGAAGCACCAAAATTGACTTCGAGTAGATATAAAGGTGATTTTTTTAATTTATTGGTTTCTACTCCCAGGCCATCTGAAAGACATAGAAAAGCAGGTTAAAAGAAAACTTCACAAAGGTATGATCTGGCTTTGTTTTACTCCCACTTCTCACAAGAGCTGGTATTTCTGTAAAGTCTGGATTCTGGATGTTTTCCTGGGCTGCAGCCCGGGGCACGTTGAGAATCCAGGATCTGCAGTATTACACAAAGGCGAATCACAGCACATCCAGACAGGAATCTGCTGCCAGGCAGGTACTGATGTGGAAAAAGACCTTGAAAATTTATTCGGAAATACGCTTTTGTTCAGTGTTAGTGGTCATCTCACTTCAGTTGATCTAATGGGGTCCCTTGCTGTCCCTTCTGCCCCTTCTTCCATTGTCTTCCCTTCCAACTCCCAGCCCCCCATCTTGAAATGTGCTAAGATGCTATGGCATTGTTTCAATCTGAATTTTTTTGTTCGATAGCAATGCTGAATAACTCTCTTAAGAAGTTAGGTAACCCATCCCCCAGCACCCAGACCACTCTAAAACTAGGCCCCAAACACGGACATCGTCTAGAGGCAATATTTTAAAATGAAGCAGTGATTATGTACCCATTAAAATAAAATGAATCTATCTCACACCAGTATAGTACTATGAATTTCAGAGGGTTTAATTTCATTTGATTCATATGATAATTTTATACTAAGGCAGGTTGAGTGTTATATTATTTGGAACTAATTTTTTTTTTAAAAAAAAAAAAAAGGAAGAAAAGAAAAAACATGAGTTCAAGTCCTTTCCCTACTCCCTACAAGCTACAGGTCACGTTTGACCTCGGGCCAGCTGCCCAACCCCTCTGGGGAGCTCATGGTACAATGTCTGCTGTCAACTCTGTCATAGATTTGCTCCTGGCTCCCACACTTTCATCCTCATTTTACAGAGGACGACTAACGTTCAGCGAGGACAAGTAGATACTCAAGACCACAGGGCAACAAATGGTGGCCTTGGACTAGCACAGCGGATCTTAGCCCTAAGCTGTCCTCTTCCCACAATACCACGCACCAGGACACCGCAACAGAAGTCTCGGGCAAACAGAACGGGAAACGCAGTTCTAACGTTCCTTTTCAAGCACCAAAATATGTACTAGGAATGGAGCTAGATCAAAATGGACGGGCTCTCCACCAGAAACTTATTATTAACTAAAAAAAGCTAAAGATGAGATGCAGATGGTTTCTATTTGATTATAATTTCCTCCTTAAAGTGTAACAAGTGCTACGGTCAAGTCTAAGAATAAATCAAGAAACCATAAATATGGTGAAATAATCAGCTTTCCTTTCTCCTTCCATAAGCCAACACTGTAGAGGTAATTAACAGATGATGAAGAACTGGCTTGATCTTTAACTAGACCTTGACAATCCTAAAATCCTTGTTTCCATTTTTGTTCTGCCAGTCAAGAAGCTCAGTTAACCATAAGAGTCAAATACAGTAATAATCTTAGCAGAGGCTCTGGGTAGAATAATCTGTCTTCTCTCACTTAATAACAAAAATGACAACAACCGAAATGAAATAACTGTAATAGCTAACATTTTTTTAGTCCCTTCCATGTGTCCAGTACTGTACTAAGTGCTTTCTGATAAGCATTATCTCTTTAAATTATCCCAACAACCTATGAGGTAGGTATTATTATTATTAGCCCCAATTTATAGATGAGTCAACTGAGGCACAGACCTAGTTCACACACTTAATGAGTGGAGAAGCCAAACTTGTGTAGTCTGACTTGAGAGTCCATCCTCTTAATCACCAAAAAGGTACCACTCCATGGAGTTTTGCTGTCTATTTCTGACACTTAAGGCATAAATACACATATATGTACATATATATATATATATATAATGTATATGCATTTGTGTGTATACATATAGTATGTATAATTATTATAAGATGCCTTAATTCACCTTTAATAGGCAGAATAAATTATAGGTAACTACGTAAACATGTGTCATTTTCAGGATGGCTGAGTCACTCTGGGTTACCAGACGGGGCAATTTCCAAGAAGGGAAGACCTGATATATTCAGTCTCACTAACCACGTCCCTCCCCTGCCAGCTGTACATTCAGGAACAGAGGAAGGAATTCTAGCTGAATTTAGTCTTAATCATTTTTTAAAACTTTATGCCTGGCCATCAAAATATGAAATTCATAATTTTAATATTCTACTAGCATACCTCTTCAGCATAATGTGAAAAAAAAGTCTAATTTTATTTTCATTTGCCTTATGATCCTTTCTAGCTTCTGAATGTTGTTCTTCACAACACGGCTGATGTGTGTTTTCATGGTATTTGTCGTTCAGTTTGCTCTCCCTCAGTCATCTGTTTGAGACGGTTTCCCCAAGGATGGCTGTTCAGGGGGTTCTTGTTTGTCAAGTATCTGTTCTTGGGATGGTTGTCCCAAGGATGACTGCTCAAATGATTCTTGTTTCTCAGGTATCTGTTCGTCAGACAGTTGTCTCAAGGATGACTGTTTGAGCAATTCTTGTGCCTTGGGTCTTTCTTCTGGTTGTCTTGGTGATGATTCTTCTTGGGGCTGTTGTCCCATTGGTGGTCCTCTTTGGTCTTCTATCTTTACTGGGGTTTCTAGTAGTACTGGTGTATTTTTTTCCTCTACCATGTCATATGGTTCTTTTTCTTGTTTTCAGTAAACAAAATAAAACAAAATCACCAATAAACATAGTAGCCATCTAACCCAAGTGAAATAAATCATAAAATGACAAATATTGCTATTATATCATTAATTTCATAGTGAGTGCTAATATTAATAAAAATAATTTTCACATAGGGTATTACACTTACAATGTGCTTTTACATATGTTATCCCTTTTACTCTCAAACAAGCATAAAATGGGTAGGATGGGATAGTATCAGAGAAGCCTATGAGAAGCAAGAGTAAAGGTGTGTTTCCAATATTAGACAGATATAATCTATTAGTTGTTTAAAATTTGAGGAAACATAGGAAAGACTAGCTTACACTATGAGTCACTGAGGTAGGGAAGGCACTTTTAGTAAAACGAAGAAGAAAGAATCAGAGCAGGAGAATCCGGAGCCACTGTTCTCAGAAGAGGCACCAGCACGTGAAAACCACCTGTAGAGCGTGGGAAGATTATCACGCACTTACTAACTTCTCACAGCCACACCACACTTGCCAATGCCAACACTATCTATTCCCACCGTGATAAACGCCGTTTGGCACAGGAAATCAAAGTCTGCTCCTGGAAACTGAAAACAACACCATTTCATATTTGAAGTGGAGAGACATCTTCAGCGAGAGGCCGCACGGAACCTGAGAGAAGCCAGGTATCTCCACTGACATGTTGACTCATTGCCTTCCCAGAACCCGCCCTTCCTCTTGTTTGCAGAAGCAACACCCAGAGCCCAATCCAGAAATCTCAACTCTGATTTCATCCTCACCCCTCATAACCATTTTGTGGCCAAGTCTGGTCAATTCGGTCTGTCCCTTCCTATCCTGCCCCACTGCCTTGGTCCAGGCCTCCACCATCTAATAGAATGTTGTGAGTGCATGTAACACTCTCTTACCTTTCCCTTCTCCCCCTGCTGTCAGAACGGTTATTTTAAACCATAAATTTGATCATATCACCTCCCTGCTTTAACATCATCTACAGGACAAAGGCCAAATCCCTTAGACACACAGGGCGTGGCAGCAATGGCCAGCGGGCCACCAAAACTGTGCTCCTCTTCCCTAGCAGAGCTGCCAGAGATGGTTCCCAGCCAACTTGCATCCAGGCTGGGCCAAATGTCTAGTTCTGACCAAAGGGCCGTGAGACACGATGTGCCTGCCCTTCTGGGCTGAGGTGGTTAACGTCTGATGTAACCTCCTCCTGTCTCCTCTCCTCCTGTAGCAAACTCGAAGGCCAGGTGTGGAAGACGGCAGCATCACAAAATCAAGGATCCCTGAGTCACCGCTGGAAGGAGACA